>NC_137025.1:22624372-22659372 GCF_032717465.1 Coenobita brevimanus
ACTTCAGGTAGAGAACATTTTCCTTTCATCTCGTTCCCTTGCGACAATTATCACCGTCGTCATCCCTGTTATTCCCTTAAGCGCTACGACATGGCATCATCCATATATATATATATATATATATATATATATATATATATATATATATATATATATATATATATATATATATGATCAGGTATTTAATTTTTTTCAGGTAGCACGGAGCCAGTTTGAGCTTTGTTGTATAATAAATGATAATTTGGTTGTATATATTGTTTTTATTATCCTTGCCTATCATTGCCATGATGAGAACATAATTTTGAAGTTGAGCATAAAGCACTGTTTTCAATAGCCTATGGAGAGATTCATGAGAATCACGATGACTACCAGTACTGTCCTTGTGGTCCTTAATGTGTTATACATGGCGTTCTGCACAGTAATGCTGGACGTAAGGAGGTAATGCATGAAACCTATGGTCCTTCTGTTTTATGAAGGCGAAATGCTGTGGCTGTGATAATCACGTCAAGAATGCGTATCTGCCAACACTTTCATTCTAAATAACTAATATCGTAACCTTCGCCATAAATTTCCAGTTATTCTTTTCCCGATGACAGTTTTTTCCACTTTCATGTAGTAGGACTGTAGGTGATAAGGGAGAAATTCCTATGGCACTAAAAGTTTGTAAGAAGGAATGAGGTTAAAAATATGAGAAAGAATAGATAAACAGTACTACAAAAGGAAAGGAGGGAACGGGTAGCGAGAGAAGGAGAAAGCAGGGGGGAGGATATGTGAGGTTGCCAGCCTACTTGAGAGAGACTGCCATATATGCGTAAATTTAGACCAAATTTATTCAAAACGTCAAATAGCGGCGCCAATTAAGGTGTAACACCCATTATTAGACAAATGCATATTGAAAGAAAACAGGTAATTAAATAGATTAATGAAAGGAATATTTGTTGACAAATATGGTTATTTAAAGAGAAAGTTAAACTGCCTTATGCTTAAAAAAAAATGTAGGGCGTTGGAGAAAGTGATAAAAAGGGGGACTTCAAGCACGAGGGATAATAGGAATACGGAAATAGCTGAAGAAAAAAGTTATGAAAAAATTGGTTCGGGTCCGAAAGACCGTCCAATATCTTTATTTATTGCCTAATATCCAAAAGATAATAATAATGAGTAGGATACCCAAATACGGTGGTGAATAATACAGTGTTTTTATTTAGTAGATAAAATGCAATATATGCAGCAGATATTATAATAATTCATTTTTTGTAATTTCTTTTCATCTAATCACACTCACCTGTCTTACCCTCCAGCAGACTCTCGTCTCCGCTACCCAACCATTCGTCTCCCCCTCCCACCAGCCAGAGTGTGCTGCTTCTTCACCCTCCCACACTACCCCCTATATAACTCCGCCCACATTTCTCCCCTCCTCACCCTCCCACATCCCCCCTCCCTCCACCTGCAACTGTTACCAGAACCACTGAGACCCAAACCAAGTCGCTGGTGGATGGGGTGTAGCCGTTTCATCTGTCCAGAGCTGTACATTAATTTATATGTATATTAATCTGTATGTATGTTACAGATCTGAAGGAACTGACTAGTTATGTCTCTTGATGTTTAGTAAAACTAAATGACCTTTGACCTCAAATATGGCCTTTTATGATATAATTAATTATTTGCCCTGTTACTGGCTTCTTGGATCCCACACCCTTTTAGAAAACCTCCCTGTTTGCTCCAAGCCCTCCAAGAACTGTTACCAGTGGAATAAGTGCGTTATCAGAAGCAATTTTCAGTCTGTTTTATGGAAGTCTGGAAAAGGGCCAAAGTTTGACCCTCTGTATCTCATTCCCTATATGGGATATCATCAGTCCGTTTTTTTTTTTTTTTTTTTTTTCAAACTCTTCCCATAACATTAATCTTTCAAATGAGCCTAAGACGAAGGCAGCATCTCGACAGGTTATATATTTATTGAGGGTCAAATGAGAAAAGTGACCAAATATAAGGTTCCTGGGTGTCACCGACTTTTTCACCCCAAGAACTCACGTTATGGAATAAAATCAACAAGGGTCATGGCATCTCATAGAGAAAATCCTAAGCTACAATATAAACCATAGCTGAGTTCTCTACCTGCATTATTGAGAGAGTTATATCAATTTTTGTGGTGTCAAATCCTAAAAATGAGGAAAACCGCAATGCACCAAATAACCTTTGACCTCAATTTTGACCACTTAAATGGAAAAATATCTGCAACACCCCTAGTCGTATTCACCACCCCAAAATCCGTAAGAAAAAGTATGTTGTTTGCTTTTCCTCCCAAATGCCTCATGCAAGCACAATTTTATGATTGTACAGGACTGTTATAAGGGAGTTGGTTTGTAGGAGCTGTGGGGTAGGCAGCGAAGGAATATTAGAGTTAGAGCACATACAAAAAGAGACTACGTAGTTCCTCATACTGTTTTTGCAGGAGTTGCAGTTGATGGACTGATGGGTGTGGCAGGGGGTAACGGGGAAAGGGGAAGCAGCTTCTTGCGCGACACGGGGAGGGGCAAGGGTTGAGGGGGAGGGAGAAGGGGGGCATGATGTAGAACCAGTGGTGGGAGGGTGTACTAGCTGATGTCCAGGAGCAGGGGTGGTGGGGGGGGGGACAGGAGCAGGGGCTGGGTGGGCTGAGTGAAGACTTGGGCAATCCAGGTGCAAAGCAGTAATGCCCACACGCCCACACCGGGGGCACTGGAACTGCAGCGAATGTAGGAGACGAGGGTGGGCAGCCATGGGGTCAGTAGGGGCTGGTGGCTTGGGTGGCAGGGGCAATTCCGGGAACTCAGATGAGTAGGGGTCAGGTGCACGGGGACTGGGAGAGTGAACGATGGTGGAGTGCCTGACAGGGCAGGTTGTGGTTGAATGGGGGCCATTGCACAGACCACACCGTAAGGCAGAACGGCAGTAGCATGAGATGTGGCTTGACTCATAATAGCAATAGCATAGGGGATGTGATGGTGTGGCCTCTACAAAAGTACAGAGGGGGTGGGGAAGGAGTAGCTCATAGTGGTATCCAGGAGGGGGGGAGTCCTCTCCCTCCCATACAACAATGGCACGGCTGATGGGTTCACCCAAAGAGTTGTACAGGCGACGTGCTCACTTGACACCAGGTTATTCATGTAGGACTGTAACAGAAGAGTCAGCTGTCAGGCGTTTGACTAAGTACTCTGGCAGCGTTTTCTGGCAAATTTGGGCATCATGAAGTATAAATTTGATGCCCCAAAGCCCCTCAATTGTAAAGGTTTGGATGAGGTCAGGGTAATTCCTGTTGACGTTGATGTTAGCAGGTGCAGGAGACATTAGGCAAACAGCTTCAAGGTGTCAAGTGATGAGGTGTGTGGATTCATGCTGGTGCCAGAAACTGCAGACAGAAGATTTATTATAAAAACACCAACACACAGTTGCATTACATGGGGAAAGAATAGGTTGTACTAACCTGATAAAACACAAGATTAACGTATACCAGGACGGTAGAGAGGTGGCCTGCAGTCCTACCGTTCCCAGGTTCAAATCCCCGCCGGGGCAGGGAACAGTTTAAGGATTTTGTTTTAATAAAAACAGATTTTACTGATCTACCAGAAGACCCGCCAACATGTAAAAATACCCCTGCTAATACCATTACACCAGTCCTGTTTGAGACAGCCCTAGCATGTATTCAATATCGACGGTGGGTGTTAGCACCGAAGTGGTGACATGTTGAGGTGTATGGTGTGTAGGAGGACTACTGGGTCTTGGAAGCAGGCTGTGAAGCCTATGCCCAGAGTCGGACACACACACACACACACACACACACACACACACACACACATATATATATATATATATATATATATATATATATATATATATATATATATATATATATATATATATATATATATATATATATACACAGTATATATGGGATAGCAAACTCACAACGTATCCTTGGAAATCAGTATGTTGATGAAGTGTTAAAAATCTGTCCTACTGAGCCATCATTTTCCCCATGGAATGCCCTATTTTTTTTTTTGTGCCCGAACTAAACCTTAAAATGCTTGCAATATTGGGCCAGAAAATAATGAATTTCCCACAATGTATTTGCTAAATGGATATTACCAAATAGAGTTAGATGACGAATCATGCAAATACACTGCTTTCTCTACAGTTACAGGGCATTATCAGTATAAAAGAATACCGATGGGATTTAGGACAGCTCCAGTCACATTCCAACGATTAATGGATAGTGTATTATCAGGAATGTTAGGAAATGGCATTTTTGTCTACTTGGACGACATCACAATTGCAATGCACACAATAGATGAACGTTTATCGAAGTTAGGCCAGCTCCTACAAAAGTTTGCCAATGCTGGTTTAAAAATGAAGTTGTCAAATGCAAATTTTGCTTTAAAGTAATATAATTCTTAGGCCACAGGCTTGATGCAGAAGGCATACACACCTCATATGAGTAAATACAAACAGTATGGGATTTCCCTTAACCCATGGTGATGATGTATGAAAATTTTTAGGACTAGCAGGATATTACAGATCATTCATACAGCAATTCTCTTCCATAGCAGAACCATTATTCCACCTACCGAAAAAAAAAAAAAGCTGTATTTCATTAGAGAAAAGAACAATATCTAGCATTTAATGAATTAAAAGATAAAGTTACTTGTACACCTTGCTTGGCCTATCCTAATGTCACAAAACCATTTATGATTTGCACAGGTGCATCTCTTAAAGGATTGGGGGTCATATTGATGCAAGACGATAATCGTGAAAATAACATTGTATAACGAATTTCGGGGTCAAGAAAAAAAAACAGTTCAATCCATGTTTTTACTGTCAATTCAGGGGTGCTGAATCTGAATCTGACTCTCATATAGCTCTAGCTCATCTCAGTTTTGTATAATAGCTTCTTAACTCTTCATGATGCAAAATAGTGAAATATAATGGGAAAATAAAGAGAACATTCAGAATTATTGGCTTTTTCATCTGGAATTGCTCTATAAACTCTATACTATCAAATTTCTAAAACCAGTGAACATTGAACAATGAATCTGCAATGAATGTATACCTATCAGTCTTTTCTTTTTCATTTGTTCGATACCTCTGGTTAGTCACACATCAGATTCCAGCAGGAATCGGCTAACATAGATGAGCCATATTTCCTTTGTACCTGCTCTCCATTCCTACTGTGTCTTGATATATCCTTTCTCACGTTCATCACCGACAGCCCCGGCATTCCCTCGGAAAAAGGAAAGAGCGAATGCAGAAAATGTAGTTTCAGTGAAGTGTTACAACCTAGACGTTGGTAACATTAGATAAGTTCATCTACTAAAAACATCATGATAGTCCTGTCTGTGCTTTCCCAGATGACCACTGCACACCCTCAGCTGCACACCAAGCTGGTAACTCAAGTTTCATCCATCATTGCTTGCAAATCATTTGCAAACAGGAGAGGACGAATTTAAGTGCCGACAAATATGTCTTCTATCATCTTAGCATCACTTATTTTGGGAAATTTCTCCTTGAGGTACAGGAATGCTGGGTTATCTTGCTTCAGTGCTTTGAGAAACTGTTTCATTAAGCCCGATTGTGGGTGAGGTGGTGGCAAAATGATCTTCTTCACTAGTGGTTCATGAATAACACTATGGGATCCTTGTGTCAATGAATCTCGCGGTGGCCATTCCGAACGGGTGTAATGTTCTGAGCTTGCTCGGCTGTCCCACTTACACAGAAAACACTTCTATTTGCTATAGCCAGTTTGCAATCCATTAACAATGGCAAAAACTTTCAAATTTCCACAAACAAGCCACTCATGCTCATTGTAATTTATGCTTCTTACCCTTCGGGTTACCATCTGTAAAAGAAAAATCTGGGCATTATACATTAGAACATAAATCTGAAACAGACTATAATGCATTAATTTAACAAACTGATGTCTCATGTGAGAACTGTAATTGATAGAGAGGTTGAAGGGATGTACTAATCTTACCTGTGATATCTGTTAAGCAGAAATAGCAGTCTGCTGAATGGTCCATTGGCTCTCTCCAAACCATCGGCATTCCAAATCTGAGACCAGGACCAATGCGTCTGACCCATGTTGAAAGTGAACCAGCTCCCCTGACGCAGCATATACTCGTATGAGGAGCCCATCACTTGTCTTGATCGCCAACTTAGCAAGCAAATTTCAGTTGATATAGTTTCTTCACGTGAGAAGTCAGTTTCCTTTTGTACTTTTTTAGTGTCAACGAATAACAAGTATAATAAAAACTGCCTGGAAGAATTTCATATTTTCTGGGCATTGTTGCTTCAGCACAATTAATAACGCCTGCAAAGAAAGAGAAATACTATATAGAATATTTGAGCTGACTTGCAAATTACGTTAAGTAGTATACACACGAATAAGAAATTGAAATAGTACATCTTATGTAGACTATGCAATACTTTGAAACCATTACACTGAATTACGTCGACATCATTACATAAAATTGGTGGGTCACACAGTAAAACAAGTGTGATTTTCGAGATCTACGCATGAAATTACCCCCCAAAATGCTATTCTCATTTTTTTCACTGTTGTACAGTGTAATAAACCAACTGCATTCGCTAGCAGAAAAATAAATGATGCAGAGAAAAATTATTACTCTACAGATCTAGAGGCATTAGCAGTGGTCTTTGCGTTACAAAAGTTTCGAGATTTGGTTTATGATTATGAAATTTACCCATTTACTGACTATAAACCACTCATGGGTATGTTCCAAGAAAAATTCATCTCTGGGAGGAAAGCAGGATGGAAATGTACGGTTGAAAATTATAATGAACATATTCACTACATACAGGGCAAAATAAATTTAGCCTCGGACGCATTATCAAGGAACCCGCCGACAACTCATGTCACAACATTAAGTCTAAGGGAAAAAAATTCCCACCCATGAAGAAATCTCGAAAGCTCAGAGACTTGATCCAACGTAGTCTAAAGTTATATGCAAATTGGAGAATGGTGAGGAAATACAATTACTCAAGCTATATATACGACTCAGATAATTCACAATAGTCAGCAATGCCTCATATGGGATCAACCCACGACAACCAAATCATAGAAGAAATAACAGACAACTATACTGTTCGCGTTACCCTGATTCTCTCGTGCCCCGCCCCCTTGGCCCCGACCACTCAGCCTTCGGCCCCGTCGCCCGAGTGGTAGACGCTAGGGGTGGGCGATACCAGCAAAAAATGGTAATCATGATTACTGATTACTTTTATGAAAGTAATCGATTAGTAATCGATTACTCTTTCGATTACTATCAATATATAAGTACAGTATAATCATTATAATGTGATGGTTTGAGTGCAGTCAGTTACAAAGTGCACATGCAGACAGTTTCCTGGTACCTGGTAGTTTGTGTGTGTGTGTGTGTGTGTGTGTGTGTGTGTGTGTGTGTGTGTGTATGTGTGTGGTATTATGAAATATCAATATATTTAAATTAAAATTTATAGCTACAGAAGCTAAAAAGTACCCATAATTGAAGCTGCATAACGTAAATAGAAAATATAATAAAGCCTTACAGGAATAAAGGGTATTCACCAAGATCTATTTTTATGTTTAATTGCTGTTTGGAAGTAATGGTCATTACAGTGTACTGTATTACATCACACTCATGACATAATGATAAGTAGCACATTGATTACGACATTTCAAATCATCATAGAAAAATATATATCACTTGTACTATCAAAGTAATTATAAATAAAATAAACCTCTGTTAAATGTATTACAAATTCACAATCACAGACTCACACGACTGATTCCTATTAAGATACAATAATCATTGTACTCCATGGAGAAATTATGACTAGTTAAAGTTATACTATTTGCTTTGGTAAGTAATCTATTAATAATGGCGACATACTGTAGAAATCTGAATTAGTTTTCATGAACATTATGAGGTAGGTAAATATTGTACACGAGATACCTCGTATATATCCTTTATCCTAATATCAGAATTATCTCCGATGCCTTACCTCCTCTCAGGAATCTCCCTCAAATACATGTATGTAATATAAAGTTACCCCTCCTGAATAAATAATAAACTATAATGCTTTATTCAAACTATTAGCCTATCACATTCGTTCAAATCATAACTTTGAAAAACAGAAATCTCACCAAAACTTCGAGTACGGGCTTAAAGTAAAAAATCACCAAATAGGCCTAGGCTAAGCCTAGACTAATATTTTTTCGGCACATTCGGTAACTTAGGCCTAACGTTTGGCATATCAGTGTAGGCTACTGTACCTGTAAGCCTAAGGACTAGAAGCGGGAAAAAATCGAGCAAAAGCCTTTCAAGCAAATCTTTTGGAGACTGCTCTATAATTTTTATTCTTTCCAAAACTATAAATATAGAAAGCAAGCGACATACCAAGAAGTGTTCATTCCCGGGGATCAGTTGGCTGTCATTGTTTTGTTTACGAGTCAGCTGTGCGTTCCGAGGGAGACAATCTCGTCTTGTGTACTGTTCTTGTGCATGTCTATAAAATCCGCTTCAAAAAGAAATCTTACTTACAAAACTGTAATGTAACATGAATAATAAGCATAATGTTAAGGAAAATCATATGGGTCATCTTAAAGTTTCTGATGTCCAATCCCCAAAACGAAGATAGGTTATTTGGAAGTCGTCACTTTATTGGTATTTCCGCTAAATATCATGCTTACAAAATGAAATACCAGTGATCAATATCAATGTTCTCACAAATAAAATACATACCTAGGAGTTGACAGCTAAATCGTCTATCAATGCCACTGAGACGAGGGATTCATTTACAACTTGCTGTACAAAAATGCCTCCAATTTTTCGAGTCGCGAAGGTCTGCAAGTGCATTGCCAAACGTAAAATGTTTAACAAACCATAACCTGGCATGTTAATGGCTAGGAGTATGACAAAAATTCACCAAAAGTACTCAATAAAATAATCGATTACTGGAAAAATAATCGACTACAATATTTTTCTGGCGAGTAATCGAAGTAATCGATTACGCCCACCCCTAGTAAACGCCAGTCTTTGCCATGCCACTGTTGGGTAAACATATCAGGCGCTCTCGCTAATTGAAGCAACAAAACTTTTACTTAACCCCTTAACTACAATGATATCTTTTCCATTTAACTAGGAAATGTTTTGTAGTAAAGGATGTTGGAAAAAAGTACCAAGGAACGTCACTGACCTGAAAGATATGTGAAGTAACGAAAATTCCCTCTATGAAAATAAAAAGGTATACATTCTAAAAAGAACTGTATTGACTTTTTCCTTACATATATCAGATGGAAAAGGAAAGACGATAAGATATATAGAACAAAAGTAACAGACGAACGGGAGATGAATTTGAGAGGACTGGCGCGCGCGCGCACACACACACACACACACACACACACACACACACACATACACACACACACAGCATAACCCTTTTCCCTCTATAAGATTTTAATGTCACGTGTATAGAATCAAAATTCTTATACGGCATTGTTGGTATAAATAATTATACTGTGTAAATAATTACACTGTATTGAGTAGGCGAAGCCAGTGACATTTCGTTATCCAACTTCTGTATTCAATCCCTCTGATTTTGATGAATTTAATGAAGGAAATAAATAAGGAAAATTACAATATGATTATGATACTGTGGTAACTTACCAGACATAACAGATGACATTATGTTTAATAGCAACAGCAGCACAGCTGCGATGTGTTACTGCCAAGCTCCGAACGTCCTTGGCGCCAAAATTCAGCTGCAGTCGCGGGAGGAGGCGGGGTGGTTCTTTTCAAACTGATTTAGATTCAGTTAGCAAATTTTAGTGCTACCTTTGTCAAACAGAAATGAATTCAAAATAAAAGTAAATAATACGATACTACTGTATTTCGTGGTAAGGCTCATTATTCTATCAATAAGAAGAGTAATTATCTCAGTCAATCAGCAACGAGTAGAGCTGGAAGTGGGCGGGGCATCAGAAGGGGGCGGGGCACAAGAGAATCAGGGTAACGCGAACAGTATAATGGTACCTAATGCAATGATACCTCACATTCTAAGGACAATACATGATAGTCCACATACAGGACATCCTGGCAAAGATAGGACGGTCAGACAAGCCCGGATGTAATACTATTGGCCATCGTTACGCAATGACGTACTCAATCACATAGACAGAAGCAAGTCATGGGCAAGACACAAAGGTCACACGTTAACACCTACACCTATAGGGAAATATCCTGTACCTAACCGTCCGTGGGACATTGTCGCGGTTGACAATTAAGTTACCTTTACCTTACAGTAAAAATCAGTATCTCTTCGTTGCTACAGATCATTTCTCAAGATATGTGATTTTGGTCCTATTCTAAGGATAAGACAGCAGAAACAGTGGCAAGGGTAATCATAGACCATATTATCTGTAGATTCACCACACCAAAGGTAAATTTAATTCTGAAATATTATAAGAAATCTGTAAACCATACAATATAAAAAAGGTTAATGTCTTAGCCTACCACCAAACATCCAATGGGTTGGTAGAGACAAAACAAAAAAGTGTTGGATGTGCTACGACACATTCTCAATGAAAATTATGCAAACTGGGATGATTGGATTCTCAGAGTCGAAGCATCAATTAATTTTTCAATAAACAAGTCTATGGGAGACACACCATGTTTCATTATCTACGGGACAGACAAACGGTTACCGAACGAGACTGTGGAAGGTGAAAATTTGCCTGTATACAACTATGGCTAATCCTAAACTCCGTTAGCGGGAATTCCAAGAGATAAACAAAATGGTGAAGTAACCATTATCGATGACCATGGAAAAAATGACGGAGTCATTTCATAAAAATGCAAAAGAATCAACTGTCAGCATTGGTAACACTGCCTATGGCATCATTTACACTAGAGACAACTATCACCGAAATCACTGTCGAGTGGCGAGGAAAAGCAAATTCATATTGATCATTTAAAAAGGATCTCAAGGAATTTATCCAGCAAATTATGTAACGTCGGAAACAACCGAAAAACTGAACATAAACGATGTCAATAAACGAGAAGAAATTTATACATACAGAAATAAATATTAACATCGTACAACAAAGATAGGTACACTTGTTGCTACAAATGCCACAATACAGCATTTACATGATCTAGGTGTCGATTTAAACTTCCATTAGGGAAACAAGGAGCAAAGTTATTGTTTTCCAAGAGCCAGTTTATCGTGCACATCATCACTATCATCTACCTCAGCATGACTGGATTAGCTAATTAATAGACTTTCTTTTTCTTCGGTAGGTAACGAGGATCTTATACCATGGATTGAAGAACCCTCATGAAGAGGAGGAAGATTAACCAGAAGATGAAAGGAAAGAAATATGTTAAAGAGGAGGAGAAGAACTATCAAGAGGAGGAGGAAGCTTAACCAGAGGAGGATAAAAAGAAGAGAAATATGCAAAAAATACGCTAAGGTTTAGAGAAAAGATGTCAGAAAAGGAAGGACACAAGAAAAAGCGAAAGGAAACTGGAATGGAAAATTATCAGAAGAAGAATGAAAGAGAGAAACAGATTAAGAGATGAGGGAAAAATGTGTCAGAGAAGGAATGAAAGAGAAGAGAGAGAAAGAAGAGAAGGAAAGAAAAAAACAATAGACACACGCTAAAGAGAGGAGAAAATACAGGACTTACCAGAAGAGGAAAGAAGAGAAATAATAAACATTTGAGGAAGATATCAGAAAAGGAAAGAGACGGAATACAAGAGGCTAAGAGAGGAAGAGAGAAGGACAGGAACATTATCAGAAGAGGAATGAAAGAGGAACAGGTTAACGAGAAAAGGAAAAAAAAAATTGTCAGAGAAAGAAAGAAAGAGTAGAGAAGGAAAGAAAAAGGAAGAGAAATAAGCTAAAGACGAAGGGAGACAAAGCTTATCAGAAAAAAATATATATATAAGAGAAATAAGCTCAACAGTAGAGGAAGGAATCGGAAAAGGAATCGGAGAGGAAGAGAGAAGATCTATAAGAGAAAATATATATAAGAGGCCGAGAGAAGATTTACCAGAGGAAGAAAGAAGACAAAAGAAGCTAAAGAGAGGAAGAAAAAAGATTTATAAGGTGGAATAGAAGACAAAAGAAGATAAAGAGAGGAATGCGAATGATTATTTAACAGACGAGGAAAAAAACAGAAAACAAAAGGTAAAGAGACGAAGAAAAGACAAAGATAAGAGGAAGAGAAGTCAAGAAGCTAAAGGAAAGGAGAAAGAAACTGATAAGACGAAGAAAGAAAAGACGTAAGAAGTTAAAGAAAGGAAGAAAGAAGACAGATAATAGGAAAGAAGGATGACAAAGGTAATAATGAGGAAAGAAGAATTATAAGAGGAAAAGAAGACGAAAGAAGTTAAAGGAAGAGAGAGAGAGAGAGAGAAAGAGAGAAGAAAATTTATAGCTATCGAAATATAGATGGTTTCGACTTTTCCGCTATGTATTCGTCAAACTTAGGGTAGATACTAACTTCTCTCTCTCTCTCTCTCTCTCTCTCTCTCTCTCTCTCTCTCTGGCCGCAATCATCTAACACCTGCTCTCCCACCTTGAGTGCGGGACCCATTTCACTGGGATTGATGCATAGTTGTCCCTCTATTTTGTTTTTATCTATTTTTGGTTTCTGGATGATGATGATGATGATGATGATGATGATGATGGTGATGGAAATTATGATGATGATGATGATGACAACAAAGATGGAAATTAAGGTGACGGTGATAATGATGATAATAACAAAGAAGATGACAATGAAGATGGTGATGATGTGGAGGATGAAGATAATGATGATGGTGATGATGATGATGGCAACGATGGTAAAGAGGATAACAATGAAGATGATGATGATGATGATGAAGATGAAAGCCTAACAATCTTACTCCCCACACTAACCTTCCCCCATCATTAAGTCAAACGTCTTGAAACTCAACTCCTCCGTCCTCCCGCGCATCTCAAGTCATTCTCCTCATCACTCCTCCGTCTTAAGGAACCCAAGTAAAGCTTTTATCGTTCCTGAACAACCTCCTTCATCGTCCCTGAACAACCTCCTCCATCGTCCCTGAACAACCTCTCTTCTTCTGTTCTTGTAAAATCTCTTTGCATGATAGTATTGTCTTTCTGGCCAAGTTTGTGATGTGGATGTCGGTATCATTTGGTATTTAGGTAATACACTCTCTCTCTCTCTCTCTCTCTCTCTCTCTCTCTCTCTCTCTCTCTCTCTCTCTCTCTCTCTCTCATAAAATTATACGAAGTTAGGTTAATTATGGTAAGTTACTACATCTGTACCCCCCTGTGGCGGGGGGGACACAACCTGGCCGTACTATGGGGTGGTACTACTACTCTGCGACCAGGTTGTGTTAGGAAGAATACTGCCACCGTATTCCCTGCGTGTCGTAAAAGGCGACTAAAAGGGGCGGGGTGAGGGGACTAGGGACCCCCTCCTCTGTTTTTTAGTTCCTAAAAAGAGACAGGCCAGAGAAAGGGATGGGGGATGGAGTTATCCCCGTACCCTGAAGATTGGGTCTATGAATGTGCGTGGATGTAGTACGATTGAGGCTAAAAGGGAGGAGATTGGGAGAATGTTTGTGAGAAGAAAGTTGGATGTGTTAGCTTTGAGTGAAACGAAGATGAAAGGGAAGGGGGAATCTATGTTTGGAAGTGTGAATGGAAGATTGTCAGGTGTTGATAGAGGAAGGGCAAGAGAAGGTGTGGCCTTGTTAGTGAGTCCGGAAGTACAGCAATGTGTGATTGAATGGAAGGAGGTGTCATCGAGACTGATGTGGGTGAAAGCGAAATTTGAACGTGAGTTGTGGGTGTTTGTGAGTGCATATGGGCCTAATAGTGACAGGGATGAACAAGAGAGGGAGTCTTTCTGGAATGATGTTGATGAGTGTCTGGAGAGTTTTGGAGCAAATGTGAATGTGGTAATGATGGGAGATCTGAATGCTAGAGTGGGAAATGTAGCAGTTGAAGACGTAGTTGGTATGCATGGTGTGCCTGGAAGAAATGAAAATGGGGAACGAATATTAGCGATGTGTGTTGAGCGAGAGATGGTGATTGGGAATACGCTGTTTGAGAAGAAAGATATTTATAAGTATACATGGGTGAGACAGGAGGGTGAAAGGGTTGTTGATAGAGCTTTGATGGACTATGTGGTTGTGTCTAGGAATGTAATAGGAAGATTGTTGGATGTGAGAGTTCTGAGAGGGGAGGGTGGAGGTATGTCTGACCACTACCTGGTGGAGGGAAAGTTAAGAGTAGGTAAGAGATGGGTGAGAGCTAGGAGGGTTAGGTGTGGCAGGGAGGTTTTGAAAGTGAGTTGGATAAAAGAGAGAAAAAGATAGAGTATCAGGAGAAATTGAAAGATGAGTGGAACGCAGTGAAAGATCGGGAAAATGGCAGCGTGGAGGAGGAATGGCAGTTGTTTAAGAGTGCTATGGTGGGGCATGCAGAAGAGGTGTGTGGTGTGAGACGTGTGGGTGGTGGTGTAAGAAAAGGAAGTGAATGGTGGTGCGAGGAAGTAAGTATGGCTGTGGCTGAGAAGAGACGTGCATATGAAATGTGGCTGCAGAAGAAGGATGAGATGTCATATGAAAGGTATAAGGAAAAGAGGAATAGAGCGAGAAGGGCTGTGCGTGATGCTAAAGTAGCAGCAGATGAGAGGTGGGGTAGGCGGCTGACAGAGAATTTTCAACAGAATAAGAAAATGTTTTGGAAGGAGGTGAAAAGGGTGCGAAAGGGAGAATCTGGGAAGGAAGAACGAGTAAAAGCAGAGGATGGAAGGATGCTAATTGAGATGGATGCAGTAAGGAAGAGATGGGCAGAGTATTTTGAAAGATTGTTAAATGTAGAGGAGGAAAGGGTGGCTGAGATTGTGGCGGATGGAAGGGTGCAAGGAATAAATGTGTTGGGAGAGTTGAATGATTCTTTGATCACGAAGGAGGAAGTGGAGAAGGCAGTAAAGGAGATGAAAACAGGGAAAGCTGCAGATATGGATGGGTGTGCTGTGGAATGCCTGAAGGGTGGTGGAGTGACTATTGTTGATTGGATAGTAAGATTGTTGAATGTGTGCTTTGAGAAAGGTATGGTGCCAATTGACTGGGCAAGTGCTTGTGTGGTCCCGTTGTATAAAGGCAAGGGTGATAAGTATGAATGTACTAGCTTTAGGGGTACAAGTCTGTTGAGTGTTGTAGGTAAGGTGTATGGTAGAGTGTTAATTATGAGAGTTAGAGAGGGTACAGAGGGAGTGATTAGTGATGAGCAATGTGGCTTCAGGAGAGGGAGGGGATGCGTTGATCAGGTGTTTGCTGTGAGACAAGTGTGTGAAAAGTATTTAGCAAAAGGCAAGGATGTGTTTTGGGCATTTATGGATTTAGAGAAAGCGTATGATAGAATTGATAGAGAGGCTTTGTGGACTGTTTTAAGATTGTATGGACTTGATGGTAGGTTACTAAAAGGGGTGAAAAGTTTATATGTAAATAGCAGAGCGTGTGTAAGAGTGGGAAATGCTGTGAGTGATTGGTTTCCCGTGAAAGTGGGGCTGCGACAGGGATGTGTGATGTCGCCTTGGTTGTTTAATATTTATATGGATGGTGTTGTAAGGGAGGTGAATGCAAGAGTTTTAGGTGGTCTGAGTCTGGTAAATGTTGATGGTGGAGAGTGGAATCTGAAGCAGCTGCTGTTTGCAGATGATACTGCACTGGTGACTGATTCAGAGGAGAGATTGAGACAGTTGGTAGAGGAGTTTGGAAGGGTGTGTGAAAGGAGGAAATTGAAAGTAAATGAAAATAAGAGTAAAGTGATGAAGTGTACGAGGTTGTTAGATGGTAGGGGGATGAATATAGTTTTGAATGGTGAGTTGCTTGAGGAGGTAGATTGTTTTAAATATCTAGGGTCACATGTTGCTGTGGATGGAAGAATAGATGCAGAAGTGAAGTTTAGAATAAATGAAGTAGGAAAGGTGCTGGGAGAAATGAAAAAAGTGTTTAAATGTCGTTCGCTTAGAATGGATGTAAAGAGAAGGCTGTATGAGGGTATTGTGGTACCAACTGCATTATATGGGGCTGAAACATGGAATATGGGTGTAGCAGAGAGGAAAAGTTTGAATGTAATGGAGATGAGGTGTCTGAGGAGTATGTGTGGAGTGACGCGTATGGATCGGGTGCGAAATGATGAAGTGCGAAGGAGAACTGGAGTTTTCGGGAGATGGCTGGTAGAGTTGAGCAGAGGGTGTTGCGATGGTTTGGGCATATGGAGAGAATGGATAATGAGCGATTGGTGAAAAAGATAACTAGATCTGATGTGAGAGGTGTAAGGCTGAGAGGAAGACCACGAATAGGATGGATGGACAGTGTGAAAAGAGCGCTGGATGTGAGAGGGATGTCTGTTGAGCAAGGAAGAGTGGCGTGCGTGACAGAAATAAATGGAGAGAAGTTGTGAATGAATAAGTGATGACGCAGCCCTGAGGGGATATTCTCCCGCATTTGGTCTGATCAGCTAGTCAGGTCAGGTGCGGGTAAGGGGATGGGTCTGTTATGATGTGGCAGGGGTAAACCAGTTCTGCTGTCGGGCCCTGCTGCGGATGTCACTGATTGCATTGCGCAGTTGACCCTTGTGCGGTGTGGTGCAGTGAAGATCTGTCCGTTCTCCCCTTTGGGGCTAAGATGTGAATGAATGTGTTTGAATGGATGAGTAAATGGAGAGTGTGTCGTCCTGTCTCGGCTACCTCCCTTTCCTTGGGGGAAGCAGCCTAGGTATATAGATAGATAGACTACATCTGTGTATCAATTAAACCGTGTGTGTGTGTGTGTGTGTGTGTGTGTGTGTGTGTGTGTGTGTGTGTGCCGCAGTCTCTATAACCAATCATCCACACTACACTATCTCTTTGCTGCATTGTTCTATCATCCCCTTTCACTATTACTCTGGACGCTTCTACCTAATGCCTCTCAGTCTTACGACCTCTTCCGGGCAGACGACATGCAGCCCCCATCTAACCACACACCTATACAGCGCTTCTCTTCACCCCCTCAGAGGACCTTTTGGACCTTTCTTTTTTTCACTCTTGCTACTTTCAGGTGATTTTCTTCAGGTTGGGAAGGAAATTTTTTTGGAACTAGAGACAATAGATGGTCATAAATAAATCCCTTTGCTGATGCAGAGAGAGAGAGAGAGAGAGAGAGCGAAGAAATACCTAGGAAAGAGTTGCTACGCAGACTCATGGAGAGAGAGAGAGAGAGAGACAGACAGACAGAGAGAGAGAGAGAGAGAGACAGACAGAGAGAGAGAGAGAGAGAGAGAGAGAGAGATTAAATACGTGGGGTAGAGTTCCTAAGGAGACACGTCAAGAAGTCGTCTTGTTATTCAAACCACGTCAATACGATGACATTTCTTTTCATCCCTACTCATGGACGATTTTTCTGAACTCGGGGAAACCTCTTAATAAAACCTCTAATCCCTCTACGGTTCAAATTCAGGTAGGTTAAGGAAGCTCCGTAACATCTCTTCGTAAGCGATTTATTTTTGGATATGGCTGGTTAGTATCCTTTTTTACTTTATTTATGCAGAATAGGACAATATTGGAAGGATTTATGTATCAGAGAAGAGGTCTGTAAGGTGTAGTAAGTCATTCATGATCTAACTAAGAAAATGTATAAAGTGTTAGACGCAAAAGTAATTAACCATTTTTTGTGATCTGTCGAAGGCATTCGACACACCTCATGATACTTTCCTAAAAAAGTTGCAATATTTATGGCATACACGACCCAGCACATAAATGGTTCACAAGTTATCTTAGTCATAAGAAGCAGTTTGTTTTCTATAATAATGCGAGTTCTAAATTTAAATATATGAAGTATGGCGTTTCACACGGATCTGTGTTTGGACCTGTTCTATTTACATTATTCATTAATGATATTTTCTTAAGAATTAAGTTGAAATTTCTTTTATATGCGGATGATACAAACATTTATTTGCAAGGTAATAATCTAATGGAACTGGTACATGAAATGAAAGAAGAATTAACCAAGGTTTCAAACTGGATTAAATTGAATGATCTTACACTTAATTTGAATAAAACCCATTATACTGGTACTCATTTTTCTAACTGTCTGTTGCCAGACTTTGAGATTAGTTAATGACCATGTAATTCACAAAGGTAATGATGTAAAATTTCCTGGTGTTCCGATTGATGGTGGAATGACTTGGAAAACTCATATTAATGAAGTTAAAGTGAAATTATCAAAAATTGCAGGCATTCTTCATAGAACCAGAGAGTCCTTGAGTATCGACAATTTAAAGCAACTCTACCTTTCTTTGGCTCACATAATTTACTGCTCCACTATTTGGGGAGGAGCAAACAAGACGCACCTAGATTCCTTATTCTTAGCACAAAAGAACATGCTTTGTATAATGACTTACCAACCAAACAAATGCTCACACAGATCCAGTATTAAAGGAACTTGGTCTATTAAAATTAGATGATATCTTGTTTGTTGAGACAGTCAAATTTGTGTATAAATCATTAAAAGGTCATACAGTATGTGCCTGGAGAATTATTTTCATGTAATAGTCCACAACTTTAATACCAGAGGAGCCCAGGAGTTATTGCGACTCCCATACCGAAGGACCTCACATGCACAACGTTATCTTAGTTATGGGGAAGCAAAATTATGAACACCTTGGGAGAATCATTCAGACATGCCACATCTATGTGTGTATTCAAAAGATCGATTAAGCAACAGCTTCTAAATCAATACTACTTAATGTTAGCATAATGTCGACTCTATTTTCATTCCCAGTAGTTACCATAATAGTTACAATGTTGCTTGCATACCTTTTTTACGGGCTACAGGAATTTATTTTAATTAATCAAGTTGATTTTTGGATTTTGGCCAACTTCAAAATTAGGAGGTTATATACTGTAATATCACTTTGGATATCATATTATATTGTAAAACTGTGTGTCACCTAGCATCAATATATTTTTTAACGCCTATAAGGCTAGCTACATTGACCTCTGCTTTGCTGACTATATATGCCAATTATTTAAAGAAATGTATTGCTCTGTTTTATGTAACACTATTTTTTTGGCAATAAAATCAATCTCTTACGAATAACACTTTCAGATAATACACCCAGTGTGACATGAGCACATTGAAGATATGCAGATGACAACCATTTCAGCGTTTTAAGGGCAATCAAATACAAGACCATTCGCCTCTCTTTCACAGATGCCTGAATATTACATAGTGGACCAAGATGCAAATTATCATCCACCTGTGGGGGATAATATGCACTTTCTCCCACTACATCTCATTCCTGCATCTATCACTCCCACCAATGAGAGAGATAAGGGAGAATTATTATTGTGCTGACTGTGCATGTCTGAATAAAATCATTACTTGTGAAGATGGATAGTGAGATAGACCATAAGGGTGTGGCAATAGGATGGATTCATGGGTTTCTTCAGGCAAACAAAAATAATTACAGGGAGAGAACAATGACAAGAGCGAGAAAAGGCACCCACTGTTAAAAATAGCAATTCTGCCCACACCTTGAAGTGTATAATGTTTTCCTTTGTAAAAAGTAGTAACTGAACTTACCTTCTATTTTTATACATAAAACTAAATAAAATCCAGATAAATAAAAAAAATGCATATAAACGAATATATCAGCAAAGAACAAGAAGGTATGGACAGATCACTACTCCCTGTGAGCAAATTCAATAAGAGATGGAGTACAAGGACGAGGTATAGAGAGAAATCCAGAAGGGCAATTAAAATAAATCTGCTGAGGTGGGATAGTACTTACTGGTACAAGAGACGCGTGTCAGACAGGGCCTTTTCATCTATAAACAGGTGTACCATCAACACTGGAATAAAAAGGAGAAACACCTCCATTAGAACCATGAATAACAACATGGTTAACAAATAATAAGTTGATTACAGGACTTTCAAGATTGATTCACGAAATACAAAAAAAAAAAAAGTTTCCATCTACTGTTAATAATTATGAAAATTTTAACTTTTTCGCCAGTAAAAACAAGACATCCAACTCTCGCCCATTCTAAGCCCGATCAAAAACATAAATCATTAAAGGGATCACCTGTCCTCACTTCAACTCCTGAACTTTAAAGCAGGAAAAAAAAAACAATGTCCTCTACTGGGGTTCCCTGAACGGGCAGAAAGCTGTATAGCAGCAATAAAAGAAAAAAAAAATGCCTATGTACTGAATATTGTAGAAGACAATAAGTAACTTTGTTCTAGCATCCTTTGCTTGTAACCCAAGCATAGGATGGTACTTAAACACAAAGCTTTCGAGTACCTAACTAACGTACAAATGTGAGGCAACATGCCATCTACAGAAATGTGGATATGAACTACTGCCCATCATACCAATGTACAGTAATCCCCGTACTATCCAGACGCCCACTTTCCAGACACCCCACTTACTGGACATTTTGGTTCCGGGATTCAATATTCCCAAAATTGGCCAAAAAACGCAAATTATTATAAAAAATCTGACTTTATTCCCCCGTAATTTGAACTAGGCGTGCACGGCGCGGACCAGCTGTGTTTTGGTGCATAGTTCCACCACCGTCCACTAGAGCACCCCTGCATCCTCCCCACCTACTGCCCATCTCTTGTTGTGAGTGCGTGCTAGCCATCATGGCCGCCCACGTGCTCGCTTTTGTGGTGATGTCCTACCTCCTGCAGGCTCTGCTGCTGCCCTCCTGCCTCTTGTTAGTGTGTGTGATGATGGCCCCGCCGCCTGAGAAGAGGAAGAGAGTGGTTTTGACTCTGGAGAAGAAGAGGGAGATATTGGACAATGTGGACGCAGGATGGTCAACCTCACTCATCCTCCGTGAATTCAACCTGGCCCGATCTACTTTGATATCAAGAGATCCCGTGACAAACTCATCCAGTACACGGCTGACTTCTCATCGAAGAACAAACGCAACGTGAAGAGGAAGATGATGTTTACTCCCCAGAATGCCGAAGTCAACCGCTCCACGTTGATTTGGTATCGACAGCAATGTGCTGCTGGTGTGCTGGTGCATGGCACGGAGCTGAAGGCTGCTGCTGAGAAGTTCGCAAGGCTTCACGACGCCCCAGACTTCAAGGCATCCGAGGGTTTGCTCTTCGTGTTCAAGTTACGACATGGCCTTACCAACCGTAAGTCTCATGGCGAAGCTTTGGGCGCCAACCGGGATGGAGTAGAGGAGTTTCGGCGCAAGGTGAAGGGCTTGATTGACAGGGAGGCCTCACTTTCGGTCAAGTCTACAAAGCTGATGAAACTGGTTTATTCTATCACTCTTTTCCAATGAACACTCTAGCCGAGGAGACGGAAAATCGTGTACCTGGCCGCAAGCTCTCCAAGCAATGGATATCTGCTTTGTGTTGTGCCAATGCTAACGGCTTGCACCGGCTTAAGTCCGTTATTGTTGGCTGTGCAAAGCAGCCTCGGTTTCTTCGTGGGGTGATAGATGTCCTTCCTGTCATTTGGTACCATTCTTTGAAGGCATGGGCCAGATCTTCAAAGATTGGTTCCACTGCCATTTCGTCAAGGAGGTCATCAATTACCAGACGAAGACACTGGGAATCCTGCTCAACCAGGTAAAGGCCCTCCTTCTCCTCGATAATGCACCTGCCCACCCATGCGACAAGGACTTGGTGGCTGAGAATGGGTGCATTAGGTGCATGTTTATGCCACCTAATACGACTGCTCTCATCCAACCAATGGACCAAGGAGTGATCGTGGCAACGAAGAGGCTATACTGAAGGAAGTTCCTGGACGAGGTGATGGTTGTTCTCGAGGACAAGGACGAATGCAGGGAGGAACGGGACACACGAGGCCAGCAGACTTTGGAAAACCTTTGCTGCTGCAACATCAAGTCTGCAATCTACAACTGGGCCAGTGCATGGAAGGAAGTCCCTGTCAAGACTCTAGAAAATGGTTGGTCTCATCTGCTTCTCAGAACGGATGTGGAGCACGATTTCCTAGGTTTTGACGTGGATGACTTCCATGCATGTCTATGTGCACATGGCGACGATGTTGATGTGGACGAAGTGCGTGAGTGGTTGGATGACGACGAGGGCGAACCTGGGTATCAGACCATGTCTGATATTGAGATCGCATCTTCAGTTGCAGGTGTTAGTACCCAGCTTGAAGATTCCGACGAGGGTGGTGACAATGATGCAGACTCCTCTCAGCGTGACACTACTCCAGCCATCCCCAAGCTGAGTGCACTAACGCATAGAGTTCGTTCTTGACTACCTGGAACATCCAGAGTGCGACATGGAGATGGGGCCCTTGGGACTTGTGGAGGAAGTGCGCGCTTTCAGGCAGCGTATCATTAATCACCAGAATCGTCGTTCCTTGCGCCAATCAACCATTGACAGCTTTTTCAGACCCGTAACCCCTGCTGTGCCCAGCCCTGGCTCCACACCATTACCTCCCCAAGACAGGCCCTCATCCTCCGAGCCACACCCCAGCACATCAGCCACAGTGGAGTCACCATTGGACGTGAGTTTGCGCCTCTCTCCAGAGTCGTCTGCAGTGGGTAGTTCATCACCATGTACCAGCGACACACCTCTAGGCTACCTGCATCAGCTACTCTCAGACTCTGACAGTGAATAAACAGCAAGAACTCACCACTAGACCACACGGGAATTTACAGTGTTGTGCAGTGAAAAAAAATAGTGGTAATGTTAAGAAATTAGAATTCTGAGTGCAAAGACTTAAGTGCAGAGTGCAACACTGATTTTACTGACGTTCAATGGAGCACAAATTAGACTAGAGTGTGTAGTGTTAAGAGACTGGATTTATGAGTGCAAAGACTTAAGTGCAGAGTGCAACACATTTCATTGAGATGCAAGTAAGACTAGAGTGTGTAGCGTTAAGAGAGTGGAATCCTGAGTGCAAATGACTAAGTTCAGTGTAAGACTTCATGTACAGTGTACTGCAGGTGCTTCAGTTACTCCTTTTTACTGTCAGAGTCTGAGAGGAGGTATGTTATTCATCGAGATGGCCAGGGACTTGTAAGTACCCAGAATGTTTCGTATTGTATTGTATTTTCCATACTTACCTCAAAAAACTCATTTCGCTCTTTAGTGTTCCTTCTTGGTGTGAATAGGGTCTTGGGTGTTATGCATGTGCAGTACGGAAGTGTTTCTCTGAGTTAGGCTAGGTTAGGGTCCATAAGTACCAGTCCAGGAGCCAGGGACCTGTAAATACCCAGAATGTTTAATACAGTATTGTATAAACTCGCCTCTAAAATCCCATTCTCTGGTTCTTTTGTATTTATTTCAGTCTTTTATGTCCCTTATTGGTGTGAATTGGGTCTCAAATAGGTGCTATGCATGTCCAGTAGGGAGTTGTATTGGTGTTTTTCTGAGTCAGGGAAGGTTAGGGTCCATAAGTAGAGGTCCAAGAGACTAGGGCCCACATTCCAGACGTGACCACTTTCCAGACATGCCTTTGGCTCGATTGCATCGGATAGTAGAGGGATTACTGTATTCATTTACTCAAATTATTTTTATATATGCCCTACTTCAAGAGGGTTGCAGGCAGTTTGATGCCAGTTAGCATTATCATTTTTTTTTTTATGGCACACATCGAGACACTGGCAAATCCACCAAAAGTCCCAATAAATTCAGAATGAATATGTGGTTATTAATGGGGTTCTTATGACCTTTAATAGGCCTCTCTTTCTTCCTAATCATCTGTCCTGATTTTGCCAAGGCACAACAAAGATGATGATGGATAAATGGTAATAATGAAGGAGGAGGATGGCTTATGAGAGGTGATGACGATGATGAATTGCAAAAGACAACGACGATGATTATGGCACTTTCCTCTTGCCTACAGACCGTGTCATCCAGTGAACCACCAGGCATGATGGACGCCCAGTTCAAAGCAACAGACTATACCCTATTCATCCTCATGTTGGTAGGATCCTTTGGCATCGGGGTGTACAGCACTGCCAGGATCCGGAGAAAACAGACGACCACCGAGTACCTCCTTGGGGGACGATCCATGCCTGCTTTCCCGGTTGCTCTCTCACTCCTGGGTGGCATCCCGTCTTTTGCTACTCACTTAGGTTAGCATGCAGGACTGTTTTTTTTTTTTTTTCTTCAAGCCGGTTCTCTTCCTTGCTGGGATCAAGAGTATTTGAGTTTACCAGGCATTATGACGTCTAGGCTTGTATTCTCGACGGTTAAGGAAGCTCCCTAACATTTCGAACTGATTTATTTTTGTATTCAGCTGGGGAATGAAGTAAAGTCATTTTGCACGGTGTTTATGCAGAGTATGACGATATTAGAATGACTTATGTGTAAATAACAAACACAGAAGAGGACGGCAAAAGTGTTATAAGCAAAATAAATCGCTAAGGAAGAGAGAAAAGGAATCTAAAGGTGATTGTAGGGAAGAGTAAAGTTATGGTTTTCGAGAGAGGTGAAGTCAGTGAATGTACAGTGAGGTTGGATGGTAAGGAAATGGAAATGTGAGTACGTTTAAGTATTTGGGTAGAGTAATGAGTAAGGATGGAAGTTTAGAAAGTGAAGTGCTTGAAAGGGTACAACAAGGAAAAAGGTTGCTGGTTCCTGAAAGCCGTGATAAGAAACAGGGAAGTGAGCATGGAAGTGAAAAAGTTACTACATAACAGTATTGTGATACAATCTCTAACGTATGGAAGTGAGGCTTGGACGTTGCTGGAGGAACACAAGTCAAGAGTGAGAGCAGTGGAAATGAGTTATTTGAGAGGAGCCTGTGGAGTCACATGGAGAGACAGACTGACAAATGAGGATGTGAAGGAGCATTGTGGTCTGGATGTGATAGGAAGCGTTAGGAGAAACACATTGAGGTGGTTTGGCCATGGGAAGAGGATGGAGAATGAGTGACTGACGAGGAGAGTGTAGGTGAGTGAGGTGGAGGGGGCAGAGGGAGGGGAAGGCCAAGGATGAGATGGAGGGATCGAGTGAAGAGGTATATGAGAGAGAGATGTGTGAGCTGGGAGGAGGGCAGTGAAATGGTGGGGGACAGGGTGACATGGAGTGATTTGTCTGTGGCTACCCCTTACGGGATCAAGGCATCTGGCAACTGATACATAAAATTTCATGACAGCTAACACGTTACCAAATTATTAACATCTCAAATCCCAGGACTGAATATACCTCTTCTTATTGTTACTGAGAAATACTACATACATCTTGGAGGGGATCCATTGCTGTAAAGTGTTTAATGGAGACCATCTAATTCCTTCTCTATAAGAATCTCTACTAAGTTTATGATCACCTAGATATATAAACAGCATCTCCAGGGACAATAAGCTAACTAACCTACTCCAACCCCACTTCACTGCCAGGTAACGCCATGGAGGTATATGTAATCCCTTCACTATACGAATCTCTCCTAAGTTTATAACTAACTGAATGTATAAACAGCATCTCCTGAGTTAATAAGCTAAACTAACCTACTGCAACCCCACTTCATTGCCACGTAACTCCAGTGAGGTTTACCTGTTTGGGACCCAGTACAGCACGAACCTCCTAGTCAGTTTACCAGCCATACTCCTCATCCATCAAGTTCTACGCCCTATTTTCTACATCCTCAAGCTCGTCTCTCTCTACCAGGTCTGTAACAAAACTCGGTGCCTCTCTCTCTCCCCCTCTCTCTTTCTTGCTACTTCCAAATAATTCATACAATTTGGAAATTATCTACCCCTCAGTTACACTTTCAATATGAAATATTCTACCATTCACTTACCCTATTCATTATAATGTCTTCATGAAATTCTAACTACCGCCACACAATCGTATTTACCACAGGAATGATTTTGGTACCTGGTTTCTCTCTCTTCCCACTTTTGTATTTTTGGTGTCCTGTCTCTCACATTCACTTCTGTTGTTTGATGTCCAATTTTTCTCATTTCACTTGAACAATTTCTGTTTCTCTTTCGTTTCACTTCCGTAATTTTGGTGTCCAGTCTCTTTTCCCATTCCGGTAATATTGGTGTCCAGTTTGTCTCTTCCTACTTCTGTAATTTTGATGTCCAACTTCTCCCTCTTTTCTATCTATCTATCTATTGCCAGACGCCATAATCCCGTAAGGGGTGGCCATTTGACTTTGAGTTATTTGTTTTACGGGGAGGGGCACTAACCCTCCACCAACCCACTTGTTGACACGTAGGGAGCACGTATGGTCGCTAAAGTAATTATGATGTCCAAATTCTCTCTCTTTTCACTTCTGTAATTTTGATGTCTAGTTTCTCTTTCCACTTCCGTTATTTTGGTGTCCAGTTTCTCTTTTTCCACCTCTGTAATTTTGGTTTCTCTTTTTCATCTTCCGTCATTCTGATGTCCATCTTCTCTCTCTCTCTCTCTCTCTCTCTCTCTCTCTCTCTCCACTTTCATAATTTTGGCATTCATTTTTTCTCTTTTTCTGCTTCTGTAATTTTTATGTCCAGTTCTTTTAACCTCTGCATCTTTTGTATCCATTTTCTTACTCCACTTCTGTAAACTTGGTGTCCAATCTCTCTCTTTTCGGTTCTGTAATCTTGATGTCCAGTCTCTCTCTTTCCACTTTTGTAATTCTTATGTAATTAATTAACAATGATATCACAAATTAACCAAGGTATCATTAACTAACCACGATATAATTAACCTCAATGACATTAATTAACCACAACAGTACATCAACCTTCGCTACAAGTCCCCCGTCCTGCACAAGATGTCCTCACTGTGTATGGTGTTGATGAACCATGTGTACATCGTGGTCTTGCTCTACATCCCCTCCATTGCCCTGTGCACCGGCACTGGACTCTCACCCTGGGCCTGTATCTATCTATGGGCCTCGTGTGTGCTTCCTACATCAGTGTGGTAAGTGTGGTGGAAACTACACACTGGTGGAAACTACACACACACACACACACACACACACACACACACACACACACACACACACACACCTGGTGGCGCGGTTGATACAGCACTCGACTTCTAATCCAAGTGACCCGAGTTGGAGCCCCGTTCAGGCCCCGCTAATTGTAAGGGTGGGGAGAGCTCTCACATGTAAGTGTAGCTTAAGGCACGCTATGGTGGAAGACCTGCAACTGTTCGAAACTCAGCGGGGTAAAGATTAGGCAGTCTGTCCCCTTGTGCCTACGCCTCACTCCAGCCTCAGCGAGGCGTGGTAATGTGTCAGCGCTCCTCAGCTGCAGCCAAGTTCAGCCTGTTAGCCGCCTTAGGTTGGGATACGAGACTAAGGATCTGTGTATTTTCACCCACTGGTTACCATGGATAAATAAACCAAAAATTATTATTATTTCTACACACACACACACACACACACACACACACACACACACACACACACACACACACACACACACACACACACACACAGGCATCGTCTGGACCTTCTTCTACCTGTTATTTTTTGGAACTGAAAGGGTTAAATACAGCCTTCACTGATACTTTCAGTATCAAATCTTTCCTAAGGGGAATACAATCATATTCTGAACTACCGACAGTACAAAATGAGCATGGTTTTACTTTTACAGACCATTTCACAGCTCTTTGTTCCAAGGGGTAACGAAAAATATCTTAGTGAGTGTACAAAAACACGATGTAGAAATGTACTAATGAGGTCCGTAACATTGACCCACAGCCTTACGATACATAGCAAGATGGTGAAGAGTGACTTTTTGAGTTTGGTGGTGCAGTCTTCGAAACCTAGGACACTTTTCAGAATACTCTGTAAAAGATCAGTAATTTTTCGACCAAAACGTGGAGCAATATTCCAAACCATAACTGTACAACGGGGTGACTTAACTTGGCACGGATTTTAGTCATTTTGCAGCTTATTTCACATACCTAAGTCCCAGAAAGAGACAATACTATTATTTTACACCCTTTCCACAGCACTTATTAGTGGTTAGCATCATATTATGTCACTCTACTGGTATAACTACGAGTTCCAGGTCCAGAGATTACAATTTGAGGCCGAGTTAGAGTAAAATGAGTATAGTGTTAACCCTACTGGACGGGAGGATGTCTGCATTTTTGAAGTTCGAGTTAGATACAGGCTTTACTAATTCCTTTACTACATCTCAGGGTACAGTGAATTGTTAGGCAGCAGCAAAAACAAAGTAATATTGCCGTCCTCTGGTGTGCGTCAGGGTGGTGTGCGAGCAGTGGTGTACACGGATGTACTGCAGTCACTGGTAATGTTCAGTGGGGTAATTGTGGTGGTAGTACTCTGTTGTGCTAACCTCGGTGGCTTGCAAGCTGTCTGGACCATAGCCGAGAAAGGAAGCAGGATCGAGTTTTTCAAGTTAGTCCTTCTTACATTTTCCCGTTCATCTTAAGGACTTTCACTATGATGACATTTTTCTTTCCTCCCCCCCCCTCCTTCCTCTCTAAGTTAGTCACTCCTACATTTCCTGTTAATGTTAGGGAGTTTCACTATGATATCTTTTCCCCTCTCTCTCTCTCTCTCTCTCTCTCTCTCTCTCTCTCTCTCTCTCTCTCTCTCTCTCTCTCTCTCTCTATCTATCTATCTATCTATCTATCTATCTATCTATCTATCTTTCTTCAATACTACCTCTAGATGAAACGGTTAAACCCTGGAGAGGTCTTCTGTACTCCAGAATTTATTAGTAGTTTATATTAAGTTCCATCCATTTTCCCATCACCACCACAACCACCACCATAAGTATCTCCCTGGGTTGAAAAATTGGACTAAATGGGTTAAGTCAGTAATTAAACTTGGACTAAATGGATTAAGCCAGTAATTAACTTTGGACTCAATGGATCAAGCCTGTATATGACCAAACTAACACTAGTGCTACTTACCACTGCTATTTACCACTGCCACCTCCCAGCTTAAACCCCAGTCAGTTCAAGCGACACACCTTTTGGACACCCACCGAAATCGGGTTCCAAAGGATGCTCACCTTACTGGGAACCGACTCGGTCACCTTTTTTTTTTTTTTTTTTTTTATGTGTCCGACTCTGGGCATAGGCTTCACAGCCTGCTATCAAGGCCCAGCAGTCCTCCTACATACCATACACCTCTACATGTCACCACTTCGGCGCTAACACCCACCGTCCATATTGAATACATGCTAGGGCTGTCTCATACAGGACGATAATTTTACGACATGTCGGCGGGACTTCTGGTAGATCAGTAAAGCCTGATTTAATGAAACTCAAATCCTTAAACTGTTCCCTGCACCCGCCGGGATTCGAACCTGGGTCCGTTAGGACTGCAGGCCATCTTTCCACCGATTGAGCCACCGCCTCCCCTACTTAAGGTTTGCGTCCTCTCAACACTCCGCACGGCTTAAAGGTAAGGAACTATTGGAATCTCTCTCTCTCTCTCTCTCTCTCTCTCTCTCTCTCTCTCTCTCTCTCTCTCTCTCTCTCTCTCTCTCTCTCTCTCTCTCCATCTTCAGTTCTGATACTTAAAAAATTAATGTCAAAATGGTGCTAGACACGAAGAACTGCGGTGGAAAATGTAGAGCCGTAGTATTGCCTTATTCTGTTAGTAAACTGTGGGAAATAAATCGTCACCGCCATTACCATCGTCATCATAATCATCATCATTATTATTATTATTATTATTATAAATTATTATTATTATTATTATTATTATTATTATTCCATCCATTCATCATCCAATCTTATGTTGCCCCATGAGGAGCGTAGGAGCCCGGGGCTAGGCAAGTTGGTCCTGACATTTAAGATGAAAGTGACCAGCCTCACTCATCCCTGAGTGGCATTGCATGAGCAATAAATCCCAGCCATCCCTTGGATATGAACCTTCACCAGATCAATCCTATTGGAGAGCCGTAATTACCCACTAAACCAACAGGTGCCAAAATTTGGTTATATGGTTACCACCCTGCGTAGTAAATGGTTTCCCCGTGTACAGGAAACAATTTGGCTTCTCGCTGTCGAGTCACCCACAGGCAGAAGGAAGAGGGAAGAACGAAGGAAAGAAAGACAGAAGAGGAAGTGTAAAGTCACCCATAGGCAGAAGGACGAGGAAAGAATGAAGGAAAGACAGGGAAGGATGGAAGGAAAGAAGGATGGAGGAGAGGAAAGGGCAGACACCCGAGGGCAGCACTACATCGAGTGAGTGGACGGTAAGCGCCCCCATCTACCGCATGTTATTATTGTTATTATCTGCATGCGTTCCACAACAAATGGTCCCTATTATTTCCAGACTATCCTTTTTAACCTATGCTGGCATTGTGGGCATATGGATCCTAAGCTTTGTGACGGGATTGGTGGCATACGCGGCCTACCACACCTGCGACCCCCTCACCTCAGGCCGCATCCGGAAGCCAGACAAAGTGATACCCTACCTGATGAAGGACAAACTAGGTCACCTGACTGGTCCACCTGGAGTGTTCGTAGCAACGGTATATGGTTCAGTGTTAAGGTCAGTCATCAGTGCCTTTATTAACACCTCTTCCTTAGCGATTTATTTCTGGATATGGATGGTTATCCATTTGGACGTTATTTATACAGAGTATGGCGATATTGGAAGGATTTATATAACACACAATAAGACTTCAGGATGTAACAAACAAAATAAATTGCTTTGATAAAGGTGTAGGGAAGCTCCCTTAATTGCTGAAAAAATGGGCCATTATCTTAACACCTTTCTTCACCATTTCTTCTATAAGCAAGAAGCAGTACCAAAGCACAGCAAACCCGTCCCCGGCAGTCATATTTGTGCTGACGTTTATGCACAACAGGATATCTAGTCAAAGATGACACATCAAATTTGAAATGCATCGGGTGAAAACTGATGATTTAATGCCCTTTTGAAGTCTTAGGACCGACCCACCTCACAATGACCCCCCTACCGCTAACTGGGGGGTGACCCCTTAATGTAACGAGGCACGTTATGGGATGCAGCTTTGAAAAACGCACTTTTCGGTTTTGGTTTCATATCGATATGACGAATTTGAAAGGAGATATGACGAGAAAAACGATTTTTGCCATTCCCCATTTTTTTTAACATTTGGCCCGACAGCCTGGGCCTTGGTCCAGTTTGGCTCAAAATCTAATCAGGTGGTCAGGTTATAGCCCATCATCCCTGTAATTTTGGTCATAATCACACCGGCAGTTTTCACGCAAACTTGTTAACAGACAGGCAGACTGACAGACAGACACGAACAAACAGACAAACCGAGTGCAAACAATATCCGTCTCCGAGCTCCGCCGGGGTGGGGACGGGTAATAAACGGTTTCCTAATTATAGCCTAAGAATTCCTTGAGTATCTACGCTAATAATGTATAGTCGTCTTCAGGAGATGGCCGAGTTCAGTATGTAATGTTTCTCTCTTGAGAATACTTTATAACCTTCTATCTATCTATCTCTCTATCTACAGCCAGACGCCTTAGTCCCGTAAGGGGTGGCCACAAACAAATCGCCTCTATGTAGCCCTGTCCTCCCACATTTCGCTGCCCTCCCCCCAGCTCACACACACCCTTCCTCAGTAACCTCTCCACTCCATCCCTTCTACTTGGTAATGCTCAGCATATGTATTCCTTAAGTATGTAGTCTTTCTCTTCAGTATAAGACCCTTAGTATGTAATCTCTTTCTTCAGTAGGTCATTATAAGTATATAGCTTCAGTATGTAAACATTTCTACAGTATCTTTCATTTTCTTCATTAAATAAACTTCTGAATATATGACCTCCTTAGATATTATAAATTATTTCTTCAGCACGCAATCCATTTTCCTCAGCACGCAACCCATATTCTTCAGCACGCAATTCATTATCTTAAGGCAGTCCGTTTTCCTCAGCAGCAATACTATCTTCTTCAGTAGGAACTTCATTTTCCTCAGCACTCAATCGATTTTCTTAAGTACGCAAACCATTTTCTTCAGCATGCAATCCATTTTGCTCAGGACACAACCGATTTTCCTCTACATGCAATCCATTATCTTTAGGAAACCCATTTTCTTCCACACGCAATCGATATTCCAAAGCACGTTCTCCATTTTCTTTAAGTAATTCATTTTCATCAGCATGCAATCAATTTTCTGCAGCATACAATCCATTATCCTCGGCACGCAGTCCGGTTTCTTCAGCATGCAGCCCATTTTCCTCACCACGCAATCAATTTCCCTCAGCATGCAATTCATTTTCCGCAGCACGCAATCCATTTTCTTCAGCACGCAATCCATTTTCCTCAGGACAAAATCCATTTTCTTTAGGCAATTCATTTTCTTCACACTACCGATTTTCCTATGCACACAATCCATTTTCTTCAGTATGCAATCCATTTTCCTCAGCACGCAATTCTATTTTCCTCAGCACGCAATCCATTTCCCGCAGTATGCAATCCATTTGCTTTGGGCAATCCATTTCTACAGCATGCAATCCATTTTCTTTTGGCAATAATTTTCTTCAGCATGCAATCTATTTTCTTCAGCATGCAATCCATTTTCATCAGCATGCAGTCCACTTTCTTCAGTACGCAATGCATTTTCTTTAGTAAGCAACCCATTTTCTTCAGCATGCAATCCATTTTCTTCAACACGGAATCCATTTTCCTCAGCGTGCAATCCATTTTCTGCAACACGCAATCCATTTTCTTCAGTATACAATCCATTTTCCTCAGGACATAATCCTATCTTCCTCAGCATGCAATCCATTTTCTTCGGTACACAATCCATTTTCCGCAGTATGCAATCCATTTTCTTCAGTACACAATCCATTTTCCGCAGTATGCAATCCATTTTCTTTGGGCAATCCTTTTTGTGCGGCATGCAATCCATTTTCTTTGGGCAATAAATTGCTTCAGCATGCAATCCATTTTCCTGAGTGTGCAATCCATTTTCTGCAGTACACAATCCATTTTCTTCAGTATGCACTCCATTTTTTTCAGTATGCAATCCACTTTCCTCATGACACAATCTTATTTTCCTCAGCAGGCAATATCTTCAGTGTGCAATCCATTTTCTTCAGCACAAAATTAATTTTCTTTAGGTAACCCGTTATCCTCAGCACACAACCTGTTTTCTTCAATATGCAACCTATTTTCTTCAGTATGCAACCCATTTTCCTCAGCATTCAGTCCAGTTTCTTCAGTACGCAACCCATTATCGTCAGCATGCAATCCACTTTCCTCACTACATGATCTTAACTTATATATTTTCTTCTTCCTCAGTACTTTGTCAAGCTGCCTCAACGGAATGGCGTGTCTAATTTGGGAAGACATTTTAAAACAGCGACCCTATTTTGTCAGCCTCTCTCCCGCTGCTGCCACCAATGTTGTCAAGATCATATGTTAGTGGTTTTACATTCTCTCTCTCTCTCTCTCTCTCTCTCTCTCTCTCTTACATTATCCTGTTCATCGTAAAGGACTTTCTCCAGTATGACATTTTTCTTTCCTTCTCTCTCTCTCTCTCTCTCTCTCTCTCTCTCTCTCTCTCTCTCTCTCTCTCTCTCTCTCTCTCTCTCTAAACACACACACACACACACACACACACACACACACACATATATATATATATATATATATATATATATATATATATATATATATATATATATATATATATATATATATATATATATATACACACGTCCAATTTAAATGACTTAGATTTATAACTCATCCTTCCATCCTTTTATAACCATCTTCTTCCTCCCTTTCTCCTCCCTTCCCTCTACCTCTCATCCTCCCTCACCGTCCTTCCTTCCGTCCTTCCCTCCTTTTCCTCCATGTTCCTAACCCTCTCACTTTGCTCATTTCCATACTCCATCCTTTCCTCCATCCCCTCTCCTATCCATGTCCCATCTATCTCACCACCTCTCTTCCCATCCTTTCCTCCAACCCCTCTTCTCTCTATGTCCCATCCATCTCACCACTTACTCCCCTACCCTTCCCTCCATCCCCTATACATCTCACCCCCCCCCTTATTCCTCCATCCCCCCTCCATCTCGCCACTCCCCCTCACCCTTTCCTCTCCATACCACCGTCTATCTCAGTACTTCCCTTCCCCTTTCCTCTCCATGCTTCAACTCACCATTTCCCTCCACCCTTCCTCCATCCCCCATCTCACCACTTCCCCCACTCTCTCCATCTCCCCTCCTCACCACTCCCCCTTCTACCTCAGCATGCGTGGAGGGAGTACTGGTCACTGGACCGGGGTTACTGGTGGGTGAACTAGGGCCGGCCATGCACTTTCTGAACTTGGTATCCTCTGCCTTATTTGGGCCCATTCAAGGGGTCATGCTGGGTGGGGTCCTGTTACCTGGGGTCAACTTTAAAGGTCACATAACAATAACTACAGTCATCTGTGTCTGTATCTGTCTTTATGTCTATAAACTTAGGAGCTGTTTCTTAAAACACACACACACACACACACACACACACACACACACACACACACACACACACACACACACACACACGAAATTACGAAAAAATACAAAAAATCCATACAGACGAAACGCTAAGACCAGATAAAACACACACACACACACACACACACACACACACACACACACACACACACACACACACACACACACACTCAGAAATTACGAATAACGGAAAAACAAATCCACAGACGATGCAGTACGACCAAATCACACACACACACACACACACACACACACACACACACACACACATGCACACACAGCCCCCTTGACTTTTTATAGGGTAGGAGCCCACTTATATGGTAAAGCCTTAACTTCAACTTTAATGCTGTAATTACTAAACCAACAAGCACAGTTTCCTTGCTTTAATTACATTGTACCCAACTGACTCCACCACCCTACCCCACCCTACTGAATCCACCACCCTATCCTACCCACCTTCACCCTGACTCCACTACCCTAACCCTGACTCCACCACCCTACCCCACCCTACTGAATCCACCACCCTACCCCACCCAC
>NC_137025.1:22664372-22791085 GCF_032717465.1 Coenobita brevimanus
CACCTGTAGTTGCAAAAGTCTTTTCCAAAATCTTGTTGAACAGAATAGAGCCAGTAATTGATAAAATTTTAAGAGAAGAACAAGCGGGATCTAGAAAGGGTCGAGGTTGTAATGATCAGATTTTTATTGTAAGGCATCTAATGCAACAAGCTAATGAGATGAAAATGCCACTTAGTACGAGTTTTGTGGATTCTGAAAAGGCGTTTGATAGTGTTTCACGTGGAGCTATGTTGAAAATTATGAGATTCTATGGTATACCAGAAAAGTTTGTAAATATTATTAGAAGCCTGCATGAAGGTACTTTTTGTAAGGTAATGGTGGGTGGTTCTTTGAGTGATCCATTTCAAGTTAGGTCAGGAGTGATTCAAGAAGGAGTTCTTTCGTCATTATTGTTTGTTTTGGTTATGGATTATGTTATGAAAAAGGTTGTAAGGAGAACAGGTGCAGGAATTAACTGGAAAGAAAATAAGAAGCTGATGGATTTGGACTATGCTAATGATATTGTACTGATTTGCGGAAGTATTTACGAGATGCAGAGGGTGCTTGATTGTCTGGTGGAGGAAGGAGAAAAAGTGGGATTGGTAGTAAATTGTGGAAAGACTGAAATTATTAATATGAACGTGGAGAACCAAATCGATTGTGTAATTGGGAATAATATGGTGAAGAATGTAGAAAACTTTAAATATCTGGGAACGATTGTATCATCTAATGGATCATTCAACGATGAAATTGAGGAGAGGATTAGACAGGCTTGGCTAGCTGTTGGAATGTTGAAATCTGTTTGGAATAATAATATGCTTTCGGTACATACTAAAGTGAAAATTTACAAGTCCATGGTTAGACCAATTTTAATTTACGGGCATGGGTCATGGTACAATACAATTGCAACAGATCAGGAAGTATTAGGATTTGAAAATAAAATACTGAGAAGGATTCTTGGAGTAAAGTGGCAAGACAGAGTTACAAATGCAAGAGTAAGGGATATTACGAGTGTGGAACCAGTTAATGACTATGTGAGACTGTCTCGCTGGAAGTGGCTGAGGCACATATACAGAAAAGAAGGTAGTTTAATACAGGGTGTGCCAGAGTGGACTGCTAGAGGAAGAAGAGGTAGAGGTAGGCCGAGGGAAACTTGGTTGAGGACAATGAAAAAAGAAGCAGGAGAGGAGTGTTGGTGGGACCTGAAGGAGATGGCAAGAGACAAATATTGGTGGAGAGAGTTCATTGAGGCCCTATGCATCCCGTGGGGTGCCACAGGAAATGACTGATATATATATATATATATATATATATATATATATATATATATATATATATATATATTGGGAGGGGGGCGTTGGTGGTGTTATGCACTCTCTTAAATTATGTAAAGGAGCAAGCAAAGACCGTAGAGTTATGTTACCTACCTAAGATCGTAAATTTGGTCGTGTGGTAGGAAAGAGGAATCGCAGCACATAAGTTTAATGGTGTTGGTAGAGGTATGCACTCTCTTACATTGAGTAACAGGGCAAGCTAAAACCGTAGAATTAAGTGGCTTACCTGAGATCGTAAATATGTTCGTCTGGTAGCAAAAAGGGCTCATAGCAGTTAACCGTAAACTAATTGGCGTTAGTGGAGATATGCGCTCTCAGTGCTGGTGTTGGCTGTTACCCTGGTTGCTATTAACCATTTGTTCCCTTAATTGCTGAATGGCTGTTTTCCTACTGGATTCATATTCACCCATCGATAGTCATAAAAAAAAAAAAAAAAAAAAAACTGTGCATGATACAGCCCAATCACTTATATCACCAAGCCTGTATTCGTTCCTGGAAAAATTGGTTAGTGCTTTTACCTAGAGCAGCTTGTACAGCACCCTATCCGTATCCCTGACCGCCTTGGAGAGAGCTCCAACATACTTGACCTCTTCCTCACAACTAATCCTTCTGCTTACTCTGTTAATCTTTTCTCTCCGTTGGGCTCCTCCGATCACAACCTTATTACCTTAACCTGTCCTATCACTCCAGTACGGCCTGTGGACCCTCCAGGGAAACGTCGTCTGTGGCATTTTGGAGCTGCGGACTGGGAGGCCCTCAGGCAGTACTTCTTTGATTTTCCCTGGTATGATTATTGCTTCCATGGCCATGAGCCATCTGAGTGTGCCTTGCGCATTACGGAGGTTATTCTCTCGGGCATGGAAGCATACATTCCTTTCTCATATCCTTTGACTAACGCAAGAAAGCCTTGGTTTAATCACGCTTGTTCTAATGCTGTCCGCAACAAGGAGAAGGCCTACAAAAGGTACCAGAGCCAACCCACTCCTGAATCACATAATCTTTATGTTTCTGCCCGGAATCGTGCTAAGTCTGTTCTTCGCTCTACTAAAAAATAATTTCATCCATACTAAATGCTCTCAACTCTCCAACTCGAATTCTTCCCGCTCCTTCTGGCACCTTGCCAAAAATCTTTCTAACAACTTTACCTCATCATCCTTCCCTCCTCTTTTCTACTCTGATGGTTCTGTAGCTATTTCTTCTACTGATAAAGCAGATCTCTTCGCACAGACTTTCTCCTCCAATTCCACCTTAGACGATTCTGGTGCTGTTCCTCCATCACTTCCCCCCTCTGACTTCCTCATGGCTGACATTAAAATTTCTTTAGTTGATGTATTTTCTGCCATCACTGGCCACAGTACTAACAAGGCATATGGGCCTGATGGGGTCCCTCCTGTTGTTCTCAAGAACTGTGCTTCTGTGCTTACACCCTGCCTAGGCAAACTATTTCGCCTTTGTCTGTCAACTTGTACCTTTCCTTCTTGCTGGAAGTTTGCTCTCATTCAGCCAGTCCCAAAGAAGGGTGACCACTCCCAACCCTCCAACTATCGTCCAGTTGCTTTAACGTCCTGTATTTCAAAAGTTTTCGAGTCAATTCTTAATAGAAAAATTTTAAGGCATCTTTCCTATCACAACCTTCTTTCCGATCGTCAGTATGGGTTCCGTCAGGGACGCTCCACTGGCGATCTTCTCTCCTACCTTTCAGACTCCTGGTCATCCTCCTTTCGGGACTTTGGCGAAAGCTTTGCCATTGCACTTGACATCTCAAAGGCTTTCGATCGAGTCTGGCATAAATCTTTAATTTCCAAACTGCCCTCCTACGGTTTCTATCCTTCTATCTGTGCCTTCATCGCTAGCTTCCTTTCTGGTCGTTCTATAGCCGCTGTTGTAGACGGCCATCGTTCTTCTCCTAGATCTATCAACTGTGGTGTTCCTCAGGGCTCTGTCCTATCACCAACTCTCTTCCTTTTATTCATCAATGATCTTCTAAGCTGTACATCTAACCCTATCCACTCATATGCTGATGACTCCACCCTTCACCTTTCCATTCGGTTCCCGCAAAGCCCATCTCAACAGTTACTTCAAGAAACAAGGGATGAGGCTATGGCACACCTAATGTCTGACTTGGCTCATATCTCTGACTGGGGTAAAAATAATATGGTTGTCTTTAATGCATCTAAGACTCAGTTCTTACACCTATCAACCCAACAAAATCTTCCACAGGTATACCCACTAATGTTTAATAATATTCAGCTTAATCCTGCATCATCCTTGAACATGCTTGGGGTTTCATTTACTTAGAACTTATCTTGGAAAGATCATATTACATCTCTTGTAAAATCTGCTTCCAAGAGATTGGGTGTGCTAAGCCGACTCCGCTCTTTCTTTACCCCTGCACAATTGTTGACTCTATACAGGGGTTTTATCCGCCCCTGTGTGGAGTACAACTCTCATGTGTGGGGAGGCTCCCCACATACAGCTCTTCTCAATAGGGTGGAGGCAAAGGCTTTTTGTCTCATTAACTCTCCTCCTCTTACTGACTCCCTTCAACCTCTGTCTCTTCGCCGCACTGTTGCATCTTTATCTCTTTTCTATCGCTACTTTAATGGTCACTGCTCCTCTGAACTGTCTGCTTGCATTCCTCCACTTCTACGACGGGTGCGTAGCACCCGTCTGGCAGCAAACTCTCATTCCTTTTCTGTCCAACTCTCTAATGCAAGAGTTAACCGTTACTCCCAGTCTTTCATTTATGCAACAGGTCAGCTCTGGAACTGTGTCCCTCTGTCTGTATTTCCTGCTCCCTATGATCTCCAGTCTTTCAAACGTAGTGTGTCCAGGCATCTGAAAATGATCGGATCTTGAATTTGGCTCTCTATTGTATTTTGTTTTTCTTTTGGAGGGAACTGTTACTGCGGGCTCATGGCCTTTGGTTCCTTCTTCCTCGCATAAAAAAAAAAAAAAACTTATTATATGACAATAATACCTGTAGGGACACACGGTGGAGCTAATCTCCCCGAGAAAGGCAACGAAATTTCCAGACCACTCTTCATAATGAGTTCGGTTTTCTCATGATTGCTTAGGGTTTCGCAAGAAGTTTTTCCCGGATGCAGAACCTGCAGTACGATCTGGATTGGTCCCAAAAGTTGACCGATTGTTCCCATGGACATGGGCTATCTACCCACCAAATTTGGTCCAAAGCTCTCTCTTAGTTTTTGAGTACTGTATATAATCATGGCAACAGGCAAGCAAAAAAACAAAAAAACAGGGGTGATACCATACTCTCTTTGTCGGAGAGAATAACAATAATGAAAATAATAATATAAGTAATAATAATAATAATGATTATGATGATAACAGCAATAATAATCATCATCACTAATCTTACGTTCAGTGAAATTACGTCTGATTTTATTTATTCTGTAGTAGTCATGTGTAACTTGCAATACTTTGGTGATAGAAACTCCGTGTACAAACAGCTAGATAAGGAGTTTATTACAAGCTCACAGTAAAACAGTCTGCCCGTGTCGGCTGTCTGCTAAGAACTGATGCAATAACGCCGTCTTCAGGCGTGGGAAAGCATGCTGACCTAGCAAATTTAGTGGGGGCATGTATGCATTGGGGGGGGACATATATACATCGGGGGTAGACATATTGTGGAGGGGGTACACTACTCCCCCGGGTAGCTGAGACGGTGTCTCCTGACACCGGGAGTTAAATGGTGTTTGATTATAGGAGTAAGGCAGGACCGGGAGGTTTGTACAAGGGACAAGTATGATACAGGGGCAGTAGGGGAGACATGGCCATGTTGAGGGGAGGGAATGAGAACGATATATACAGTTGAGATATACAAGGATTAATAGGTACAAATTCAGTAAGGGTCGAAGGTATATATCAACATAATGGGAATTACACAATAATAGTTTGATACATGATAAACAAGGAGTAGATATGAGAGTTCTATTGTTGTTCTTCCTTCATTTTTTTTTTTTTGTATTTTCTGTAGGATACACTGTCACTGAATAATGCATGAAAGAAATACCATCATTGTCTAGTAGGCAGAGTGCTGTTCACAGTTTGGTTAAGTGTTAGATGGCAATGGTAGTCACAGAAGGCGAGGGCACTAAGTACAGGGAGTTTCTACGTCGTGTGTAGGGCGTACTATGCCTGTAGCGACTCTGATTTCCTGGAGTCAACGTTCCATTTTTCTGACACAACAATGCACTGCACAGATGATGAGTAGAAAACCTATGAAAGCGATAACCACAGGGGGAAACACAACTGTCGGATGAACCCATGAACGGCTGAAGACCAGAGAAAATTGATCCATAATGAAATCACTGTCATTGAGGAAGGTGAGCATGCGCAAGTGAGAGGAGGTGATGGTAATGTTGGCAGATGGTAGGGTTGAAGGCATGTCGATTGGTTGAAAGATGTCATAGGAGTGTTTACGAACAGCTTGGTGATAGCGAGTGGCGTAAGTGATGACGGACTCTGATTTGACGGTACAATAGTCAGGTGCTTTGTAGAGACCACTGGCGGGGACGGAGCGAACGGAAGAACCAGGACACATGATTGTGACAGAGATGGGAACAGCAAAGAAGAAGTACTGGACATGGTTGAGGTGAGCATGGTGGACCGGGAGGTCAGGAGCTGGGACAAAAGAACAGGCCGAGTAGATGGAATGGTTGCAAACTAAAGCAGACTCACAGGGTGTAGCACTGCTAGGGAAGATAGCGAAAAGGTGGGCAGCACAGAGACGAGAGGTCGGAGTAAGGGAGGAACATTGCCGGAGGTCTGTGGAAGAAAGGAAGGCAATGGAAAGATGATCATGGGAGAGGAGGCAATATTCTGAAGGAACAGATACCTGTAACAAGGAGTTGTTGAGGCGGAAAGGGAAGGGAATGATGTGGAAAAGGTTAAAGGTTATGGCAGAACGGAGAGGAATATGGACGACGACGTATGTAGTGAGAAGAGTGGCTTCGAGAACAGGATAATAATATTCAAGGGAGGAGTAAGGGAGGACTGGGGAGAGACCGAAGGTGGAGTGAGCCCATTCCAGGACAGAACGGAGAGCTGAGACAGGTACTAGGTCGGCAGTGACACTTCCATTGATAGCATCGACCAGGATACGAACCAAGGCAGAGACTTGAGACAAGAGAGAGTCAAAGGCCAGTTGGAGATTATCCATGTTCATTTTGAGGTAGAAGAACTGAGAGATAACATTGAGATCTAAAAGGTGGCGTTGTAAGATATCGGTGAAATTGTTTAGAGTGGACGTGACTTCATTGAGTTGGGTTTCAGGGAATCTGTTACTTATGTATTGCAATTGCCAGGAGAGTGGGAGGAAAAGGTTATAGAGATACTCATTCGGGTTGTGTGTCCCCATGAGGGCCGTGAGATGGTTTCTGATTCCGTGGAGCTGGTGCGCATAGGCAGGTAGGGCAATGGCTACGTCGGCCAGGGGCGCAAGATCGTAGCGCAAGGAGACCTCGCCTCCTGAGCCGACCAAGGCCCCGGGACGTACTCCACCATCGTCCTGACCTGACCCAGACCCCAGGAGGGTCAGCACTGCCAGCAGGGAGATCGCTAACATCGTACCAAGAAAATCAGGGTAGAGTTAATGGGGGAGGTCGTGAAGAGGTTGATGGGCAGAGCGCAGTTTGGACCGATATTGATTGGTTGATGAATGAGCAGGTGGAGATGGAGATGAAGGAGACTGAGGGATAGGTGGAGACAAGGTAGACTGAAGGATGGGAGGAGGGGAAGAGGGGGCAAGAGGTTGTGTAAGTGACTCTTCCAACATGAGGCCACGGGGTGCTCGCTTTAAGTCATCGACGTGGACCCATCTGGTGTCCCTAGTGGACAGGTCCTGGAGGTGAAATTTGTTCCCTTGTTGAGTGAGGACGCGGTAGGGCCCTGTAAATTTGTCATCCAACTTAGAGGAATGCGTATGGGAATGAGCAAAGACAAGATCGCCTACACTGATAGTGATAGGAGAGGCGGACTTATGTTGGCGCTGCAGCATGTCCTCCTGAGAGGAAGCCAAAGTGGATTGGACATACTGGTGGATTGTCTGGAAGTTGGCCAATTTTAGTTTAACATAATCATCCATGTTGTAGATGGGTTCTGGCTTTGAGGATAAGAGAGAGTATGGGAGGTCCTTGTCAAAACCAAAGAGGACGAAGAAGGGAGATTCAGCAATGGATGCATTGATGGAACTATTGATGGAGGATGCCACATGGGGAATCCAGTCATCCCAGGATGAACTATGGGAGCCTAGATGTCTGAGGCACTCTAAGATTTTACGGTTGTGGCGTTCTACAAGGCCATTGGAAGCCGGATGGTTAAGCACGACATTGCACTTACTGATATAAAAGTGGCGACAGATCTCATCTAGAAGGCTATTGTTGAATTCTGTACCGTTGTCAGTAAGAATGGTATGAGGGGTACTGAATGGGCAAATTACGTGATCTACAAAGGCACGGGCAACGCTCTTCGCGGTCTTGTCGGAGAGGGGAACGAGGACACAGTAGCGGGAGAAGTGGTCGACCGCTACGAACAAGTACTCAGCGCCAGATTCTGTGAGAGGGAGTTTTAAGAGATCGATTGAGACAGTTTCCCATGGTCGTGATGGGATTGGGTATTGTAAGAGAGGTGCTGGTAAGCCGGTTGATCCTTTGTGGCGGTGGCAGGAGAGGCAAGAGTCACAGTGGGCATTGATATCGCGGCGCATGGTTGGCCAATAGTATTTGAGACGTGCTTGGCGCAAGCATTGGTCTTTACCTGGATGGGAAGCTTGAGGAGTATTATGAACAATATGAAGAACCTTTGGTATCAGGGCAGTGGGGACAACAAGTTGGCGTACTTCGCGACTGGGCATATCTTTGCCTGTTAGCAGTGTTTTCCTGTACAAGAGATCATCATCTAGCATGAACTCATCTAGTGATACTGGCAGAGTAGGTAAGGTCGAGGCATCGCCAGATTCTAGGAAATAAATGACTTTGGACCACATGGGGTCTTGGCGTTGAAAGTTTCGAACAACTTCTGACTTTAGTGTAGTATTTTCAGTTACTTCAGGCTGCAGTGATGTTATAGCTGCTGCTGCGTGACGTGAGAGTGCGTCTGCGACTACATTCAACTTGCCTGGTACATATTGAAAAGTGGGATTAAAGTTCTCGATGATGACAGACCATCTAGCTAACCTACCTGTTAGGTTGCGATTTTTGAACAAATCACATAGTGGAAGGTGGTCTGTTTGGATATGCACTGGATAACCATAGACTATATCTCTGAAATGTTTCAAGGACCAGATTACCGCTAGCGCTTCGAGATCTTTGACACTGTAGTTACGTTCAGCGGTTGTAAGGGTGCGACTAGCATACGCTATTACGGCTTCCTTGATGCTTCATCGAGTTGCATCAAAACGGCATCAAGTCCAGTGCCTGAGGCGTCTGTGCAGAGAAGGAAGGGTGTGGTATAATCAGGGAACGCTAGAATAGGGGCATTTACAAGAGCTGTCTTTAGCTTTTGGAAAGCCTGTGACTGGTCGTTAGTCCAAACAAAGGGCACATTCTGCTTGAGTAAGTGGGTCAGAGTAGCAGCGATCTGCGCATAATTCCGGATGTAGCGACGATAATAGCCACTGAGGCCCAGGAAACTTCGTACAGCGTCGGTAGTGGTAGGTTCTGGGAAGTTAATGATCGCCTTAGTTTTATCCTCATTAGTATGAATGCCTTGTGCATCTACGACATGGCCTAGAAATTTGATTTTCTTTCGCAGGAAGTCACATTTACTGAGATTGATTTTCAGGCCTGCGAGCTGGAGGCATTCAAAGACTTGCTGGAGTTTGGTAAAATGATCAGGGATGGATTTACTCACAACAATGATATCATCTAGGTAAGCAAAAAGAGAGTGTCCCATCATACCGCTGAAGACTGAATGAATAAGTCGCATGAACACGGAGGGAGCATTTCTCAGACCAAAAGGGAGTCTCTTAAACTGAAAATGTCCGGAAGGGGTGCTAAAGGCCGTAACTGGGCGAGAGGACTCTTCCATTTCGACCTGCCAGTACCCGCTGAGGAGGTCTAAAGATGAAAAGACTACGTTATTGTCACCAAGGGATTCTAGCAAATCAGTGAGGACAGGTAACGGGAAACGGTCTGGAACGGTGACAGAATTGACCTTACGATAGTCGACTACTGGTCTATAGTTGCCGTCCTTCTTTGGTACTAAGAGAAGTGGGCTATTCCATGGACTGACGGAGGGTCCAATAATGTCCTGGTCTAACATGTTCTGTACCATTTGATCTGTTTGCTTTCTCTGGCTGTGAGGCAATCGATACGCTGGTATGTAAATCGGCTGAGTTCCTGGGAGTAGTTCAATCATATGTTTGACAAGGTCTGTTCTACCCATCGGTTCACCGGGTAAGGCAACCACGTTTCTGTACAAGGTCAGAAGGTCGAGGAGTTGAGGCGTATGTTCTGGGAAATCTGTGCAAGTGAGATGTGAGAGCATATCGGGTGAATGCGTCGGCGCAGATCCCGTAGAGTTAATAGTACATACACCGATTGGCGTATCATCAGTCTGAATAGTAGGAATTGAGGAATCCTGGCACACCTTTACGGCCGCTGGGTATACTAGGAAGTCTCCAATCTTTACACCACTTTTAAGTTTTAGTGGAGCATTTGTGACATTGAGCAAGTACAGGTAGCATAAACTGTCCTCTAAGACTGTACACCATGCTGACTCATAAGTCAAGCCATTCACACAACACGTCTCAGGTAGGGTTAGTACATCCACTCCTTCTTTCGCACCGGCAACACAAACAGAGACTTTGGTGAACTCATGCGGTAACAAAATTGTGCACGTATTCGTTACTGCACGTTTCGTCTCTGCGTGTTGGAGAAGATCATTCAGACTGTGTGAGGTAGGTAACTGAGACATGTCTGAGTCAGCGATAGTGTTGTCGGGAGAGGATGTAAGAGCCATGTTCGAGGGCTGAGATGATGTATCAGGGGACATTGAGGAATTTATATCCTTGCTCGCAGTCAGTAAAGGAATGATCTCTGTATTCTCAGATGATGATAGTGGTGGTTTGGGCTGGGTTGGACTTTTTGGTAGTGATAGGGACAGAGATAATTGAAGGACTGATTTGATCGTAAGAACAGGACGGGGACATTCCATAGTGGAAACCGGGAATCCAGAAATGTCTATACTACCACAAGCAGGTAATAATGCAATGGAATGTTGTGCCATCGTGGAGAAACCAAAGGGCATCTGCGGGATACTGCAAGTCATTAGTGACATGAAATTCAATGAGGATAGGGGGCAAATCTCTGTGGAGTTTGACTTCAAGGGTGACTCTTCCCTTAACCTTAAACTCTGAGCCGTTAACACCACATAGGCGAATGTCTGGTGGTTCTAGGAAACTGACGTGGTTGTGATGGCGATGAATATTTTGTAAGGAATTTTCAGAGATGAGATTTACTATAGATCCTGTGTCCAAGAAGAATGACGTTGGTATGTCATGACTGCTTCCGAGAATGACTAAACCCGAGGATGTTATGGGACCTACATGGCGGATGGGGAGTTGGGTTTCTGGTTCTACGTGATATTGGTCCGATACGGGCGCGGCGCTTCCCCCGACTGTGGGCGGTTGAGGTAACGACATTCCTCAGTGGTGTGAGTCGTGCTTGATTTGTGGTATTTGCAGTGTGGACGACGTGAGCGGGAAGGCGTACGCTGTCTGGTTTGGGAGTGAGGACGTCTGTATGTACGGTCGCAACTGGATGCTCGATGTCCAGGATGACCACAGTACCAGCAAAGAATCGAAGATTGTTCCGTCGGGCGCTAGATTGATCACGACCTGCGGTAGGAGAGCGATGTGTGGCAGGTCTGCCGCGTGTGGTGGGACGGGAGCGAGATTGGTCTGGGGTAGTGGAGGTGTGACAGACTGAGGAGGCCAAGGGTTGGGTGGTGCCCTGAAGCGTGTAGTTCGAACCTGTTCTTTCATGAATGGCTTTAGTGACCTGAATAATTTTATCTCCTGGACTGAAACCGATTTCCAAGGCTAGCTCTCGCTGTTTAGGAGTAAGCCAGTGAAGGAATCTGAGGTAACCAATTAAGTCAGCAAAGTTGGTGAGTGAAAGCATTGGAACGCCATTCTTGTCTTCTAACCATTTTGTGCCTACCAGTAATTGGAGCATCTCGCTACTAGTTGCTTTCATGGCGGCGGCAGCTTCGCGGAGCTTGGCATATTGCGCTGGGACACGCAAGTCCTCATCTAGTTGGTTTAGGAGATTAATGAATCCCATGAGAGACGCGGTATTTGAATGCTGGCAACAAAGGCTGATGAGTTCCGTACGAAAATCAGCAAAGGTACGAATGCTATCGAAATGTCCTGCACGGATCGCGGATCCAATGTCTGATTTACCATGATGCAAGCGACCGAGGAGGTAAGCTACTTTGAGCGATTCCTCGGTAATTTGTCTATTGTTTATTTCTGTGTCGACTTCTCTGAGGAAATCATAGACAGACCAAGTTGGGTCCTGGCCGGTAAATTTGGGACGATTGGCATCGTCGAGATAGACTGTGGAGGGTTGGCCATGGCTGGAAGTGTAGAAGTGGCGGCAGGAGAGGTGTGGGAGAGAGAGAAGGTAGTGGCAGTTAAGGGCGAGCAAGACGAGGTATGAAGGGAGGCAGGAGAAGTAACGACAGTGGAAGGAGTAGAGGAAGAAGAAGGGAGAGTAGAAGCAGGAGTAGAGGAGGACGTATCTGGATTTACGAGGGTAGGACGGGTAGTAAGTGATTCTGCGGGAAGTGAAACGGGAGTCTCAGGTACAGGGTGGTGGTACTCTTTGCCACTTCGTAAATGAGTGATTGTGTTAGAGTCGGCAGACGGGGTATGAGCAGGTGATGTTTCCGGGTCGAGAGGGCTGGTGGTAAGCGGTTGACGTGGAAAGTATGACATTTAATGCGGCAATGGGAGATGAAAGGATGAAGATGCATACGTAGGTGGAAATGTATAAATAACAATGGGAGAATGGAATACACTAGTTGTGAAAATATGAATGAAGGTGCGGGGATGAATGGTTTAAATAAAATGCGAAGGATGAGATGGATAATAAATAACGTAGGTGAAGATGAAAACGGGGTAATGGAAATGAGATGGAATATTTACAATAACCAATCTGTAGAGAAAATCGAGGATAATCTCTATAGAAAGGAAAGATATACTATAGTTACACAGTAGAAACGGGAGTGTCGAGATGTATGACATGCAGGGTGGCTGGGCGTAGCTGGGCTGGGGCGGGGCGGGGCGACGGGGCGGGGCGGGGCGGGGCGGCGGTGGAGAGACAGCTGGGCGGAGAGGAGAAGAGACGCCGCGATGAATCACCGGCAGGGAGTGGTGGTCTTAGGAGGCTCCGTAATGCAGACCAGATGCGGGCGACGGCGGAGGCCGGTGGTGGGTGGTGAGGCAGATGTCGGCGCAAGGCAGGTGTAGAGCTGGTGAGGTGCAAATGCAGAGAATGGTGGTGGGCAGGCAGCGGGCAGACAGTGATAAGTGGCACCGTGGGGGCAGGAGCTATGATGAGTTCGGAACAGGTGTTGGGAACAGGTGCAACAGGTGCGTAGGTCAGCGACGGCGACACGTGCGGTCAGGAACAAGGCGTATGGGTGCGGTTGTTGGAGAGGTGAGCACTGGTGAGAAAAATGGTACACTCGAAAAGCACAGCCAAGGGATTATACCACTAGAGGCATGGAGGAGGGGCGAGGCTGGCAGATGCAAGTCGTCGTGTATCTTGTTGTATCACTAAAAATCCAAGGAGGCGGTCAGAATGTGATGGTTCGAAACACCGCTGCTACCAAATGTAACTTGCAATACTTTGGTGATAGAAACTCCGTGTACAAACAGCTAGATAAGGAGTTTATTACAAGCTCACAGTAAAACAGTCTGCCCGTGTCAGCTGTCTGCTAAGAACTGATGCAATAACGCCGTCTTCAGGCGTGGGAAAGCATGCTGACCTAGCAAATTTAGTGGGGGCATGTATACATTGGGGGGGGACATATATACATCGGGGGTAGACATATTGTGGAGGGGGTACACATGTCCAGTAATTGTGTAGCTATAAATTCAAGCTGACAGTAACCAGACTCCAATCCTACGAATGATGAAGCTAACAAACCCTCCTTACGACGAATGACGAAGCTAATAAACTCTCCTAACTTAACTAACAGACCTTCCTAACTATTTCAGATCCCATAAAACCCGATGACGTTGAAGCAGAATTGGTTATTCCCTCCTGTGAAAAGTCTACAAGTTGCTCTGGTCCATTTTCTCCAGCTGGTACAAAGAAAACGGGGGAGACAGAAGAGAAAAAGGGGGAGAAAGAAAAGAAAACGGAACGGAAAGAAAACAGAGAAGTGGAGGGAGAAAATGGGAAAGGCGGTGACGATGGAGAAGAAGCAGAAAACGGAGAGGAGGGGTTACTGCTCAATATTTTCCCGCCTCAAGATTCCCCTTCCTATCTCGCCACAACAGCACTCATCGACACGCTGCCTCACCACGCATCACAGAGCCATGTTACATCTCGCCACACACATCCCATACCAGCTACTCAGCCTGTCATCACACCTCCCACACCAACACAACACGAACACACATCACTCATGACACAATCAGTAACATTACACACCTCGAACTACATGACATCACACTCAAGCTCACCACTAGCATCTGAGATACCAGAGGACACATCACAAACAAGCAAACCCGTCACCACATTACAGCCCACATCATCATCAACATATCTCAGTGCAGATACACATGACTCACATCACTAGGCATCACATTTCAAACCCCTGATCACACACCACACCCTCCTTCACCATTAACATCATACACTAAAGACAACACACCGCTGCTGACCACATTAGCAAACAACAAACCTGATATCCCACACTACACACCAACACATACCACATCACTCGTCACATTCCATAACCAGGACCATACTGTATACAAGACCAAACTGTAATTCGTCTGCCTTAACTTGCAGATTTTAGTCTTTTTACAGCATATATCCCGAGGCTCAAAGACAAAATAAGGCACTACTACGGCCCTACATCCTTCTCATATCATTTCATTGTGACTATTGGATTCTACTGTTATTGTCCCTTTAAAGCTTTGTGACTGAAAAATGCAACAGTCCGGTTCTACATCCTTTACACAGCACTTTTCCGTGACTAGTATCATATTCTAATGATACTTGTTTACAACTCATCATTCCACATAAACAGATGATAACTATAAGTTAAAAAAATAAAAAATAAAAAACAAAATAAAACCTATGTATCTATCTATCTATCTATCTATTTATATATCTATCTATCCATCTCTCTCTCTCTCTCTCTCTCTCTCTCTGTATATATATATATATATATATATATATATATATATATATATATATATATATATATATATATATATATTTATATACCGCATTTGCCTTAATCACCAGGGGCTTCTGCCCCAATTGTAGATAGGCAAAAAAAAAAAATTCATGAGAGACTTTGAGGCATGGTCGCGGGGAGTTAAAAAAAATAAAAAATAAAAACAAAATAAAACCTATCTATCTATCTGTCTATCTGTATCTATCTATCTATCTAACTATCTGTATCTCTCTCTCTCTCTCTCTCTTTACACTGTATATATATACCGCATTTGCCATAATCACCAGGGGCTTCGGCCCCAGTAGTAGATTGGCAAAAAAAGTCATGAGAGACTTTGAGGCATGGTCGCGGGGAGTGCAGACGCGTTTTTACTGGCTATCCTTTTAGCTTTGTAAGGCTACCGACAATTTTTTTTTTTTCACCCTTCTGTTGACGCCAGGCTTAGCAAGTACTTAGCTACTTCCCTTCCCTGTTGGTTTGGAATCCACAGCAGGTGTTTGTTCCATTATACTGAGCTTGCTTTTGCTTACTCACCCACGGAGGGTCCCCCCCCCACTGATCGCTCTGGGGCGTGAACAGACACGATCAGACCTCCCTGGCGTGGTTTGAGAGGTCAATCTTGGTCTTAAGTGTTTCGCCCTGGTTTCTGCCCCTTGCTCATCTTCCTCCTTCTTCCCGCTTCCCCCCCTAGGGATAAGTGGTTTTTATGGTGGATGCCCCTGCTGCCTTCACCCTCCCTCAGGGGGGGAGGTGGTCATGAAGAACCACAGACTGCCACACGGACTGACCGCCTCAAGACTGAAATCACCCCGATGGACATCCCTGTAAATAATCCCAAATTTGTCACCCTACATGCTCTTCATTCCACTCCCTGAAGCAGTCTCAGTCCTTTTCTTTTCAAGATGGTGGTTGATGGCTGGGCTGGGGAAGTGGAACAGGTAAAAAAACTTGCCAATGGTGACCTCATGATTAAAACTATCAAATCCACCCAGGTTCATGACTTGATGAAACTGAGCAAGTTTCACTGTTATGATGTCGAGCCAAGGATCACGCATTTCATTAATCCCTGCAAGGGTATCATCATTTGCAGGGACCTCATGGTCATGGAAGAGAATGAGATCATAATTGTGAACTTGCTCAGCAAAATGTGATTGATGCCAGATTTATTACTCATTTCGTGGAAGGTGCAAACATGAAGACTGCAACAAATATCTTCACATTTGGCAGAGTGAATCTCACAGCCCATGTAAAAGATCGGTATGAAATTATGAACGTCAGGCCATATATCCCTAATCCTCTTTGGTGTTTACGATGTCAATTATATGGACATAATGATAAGACTTATCGGTCTTTTGAATCAGTGTCTGGCAAATGTGCAACACAGGATCACGATGCTGAACACTGAACATTGGAGATTGTCTGTTGCTTTCCTTGCAAGGATGCTCACTCCACTTCCTCTAGGGATTGTCCCAAGTGCAAGGAGGAGAAGGAGGTCTGCGTGGTGAAGGTGACTGAGGGCATCTCCTACTACAAAGATAGGAAAAAGGTGAAAGAATTGCATACAATTCCCACCAAATAGGTCATTTGCCTTAGCAGTTATGTCCGATCACGTGATGTGCTCTGTTGAAACACAGACTGACCCTGAACCGGTTCCTCTTGTCAGGCACCTACCTCTCCTTCTCAGCCTCCTGTCCCAATTATCAAACTGACATCCATACTGCAACCTCTGACACTCAGGCTGCTGCTACCTCTCAGTCGGTCAAGCCTAACCGAAATCCGATAACTCAAGTAAGAGTAATATGACCACCCTCATGAAACAGTCACGTCCTCATGTTCTTCCCACTCCCTGTCCAGTGAGGGAAAGAAGGGTAAGCTCCGCCTCAGTGGGCTCCGGGAGCCTCATTACTGATGAATAAATGGAGGTTTCCATTAGCAAGCACCGGGACAGGTCTCCCGGTAGTCACTCGCCTGTTGGCTGATGGCATAAAAAGACTAAGAACACTGGCCACCCTTGTAAATCTTAAACCACCACATTCACTGTGTTACAGTGGAATTGCAGGACTCTTGGGAATAAATTACATAATGCAGCAATCTTGCTTTCTATACTCAGGCCAGACATTATTTGTTTACAGGAGACGCGCTTGGTGGATCACCCTGATCCTCCACCACTTAAAAACTACCACTCTCATAGAAGATGTGATGGTCACGGAGTTGCCACATACATACATAAATCTCACCCACAAACGGAAGTTATTCCAAATTCTACGCTAGAAGCTGTCGCAAGCAGAGTAAAATTTAATAGCACATCTATCTATTTCCACTCTCTACTGTCCACCACATGGTCCTAATGATAATGATGCTTTGGGAGAATAAGTTAATGTTGGGTAACTTTAAAGCCCATCACTATCAATGGAGTAGCTTGAGGATCGATGGTCATGGGAAACAAGTACCCGAGCTATTACTACAGTCCAACCTCTGTCTCCTGAACGATGGTAGAGCGACTCGTACAGATAATCGTACTGGTAATTTTTAGCTATTGAGTTATCTTTGACCTCCCCGGGTATTCATCAAGATTTCTCGTGGGACCCTTATGATAATTCCTTCGGGAGTTATCATTTACTCATCTTTCTTATACACACATTATTTCGGACCCTCCAACTCCGAAATTTAACTATAAGAAAGCAGACTGGGAATCGTACTCATGGATCGCCGTCTTAGATATATCTGGGGAGACTATAGATAACAAGGTAGAAAATTTAACCAGTTCCATAATACACGTGGCTGAGGCTGCTATTTCCAAGACTTCTACTGTTCATACGAAGCACAGAGCTCATTGTTGGACGCCAGATTGCCGACAAGCATTAAGAAAATGCAATAAGAGATACAGGATTTTTTATAGTCATCCTACTGAGGAAAATTTTATGGCATACAAACAGGCATGGGGTAAGGCAAGGAGAATTAGTTGAAAGGCTAAACGTGACTCCTGGCGATCTTTTGTGTCCACGGTGAATCGATCTACTCCACTGAGTAAAGTCTGGTCCACCATTAGTATATTAAATAATAAAGGCCTGTATATTCCTGTTACCACCCTGCAGGTCAATAACATCTATTACGATCCTGTAGACGTTCCAAACATCTTCGCCAGGAGTTTTTCTCATGTAAGTAGTTCAGTCAATTATGACCCGCATTTACAAAATTGTAAACGCATGGCTGAGCTACAGCTATTAGATTTTGCCACATAAGACGTAGACTTTCCGTACAACCAAGGGTTTTTGCAGATGAAGTGCTCCTTGTCCTTAAATCATCTAGAGACACCAGTCCCGGACCAGACACCATCACGTAAGGCATGAGCCAGCATCTTAATCAGGATAACCTGATTAAGCTGTTAGCACTGTACAATGAGCTTTGGGCATTCTGAACGTTCCCAAACTCATGGCACTTTGTTCATGTCATACCGATACCCAAAGAGGCTGGTCGTTTTATGAATCCCACTTCATTTCATCGTGTTGTCCTGATTTCTTACCTTTTTAAGGTCATGGGACAAATGGTTAATAATAGGCTTCTTTTTCTTTTATGTCAAAGAATTTGTTAATTGATCAACAATGTTGCTTCAGTAAATAAAGAAGTTCAATAGATCATTTATTGAATTTGGAGCATGGTACTGCAGAGGCATTTGCCAATAAAAAATTTATGATTGGAGTGTTCTTGGACATCCATAAAGCCTATGACATGACATGGTGACAAGGTATAGTAATGAAGCCCTATGCTTTTGGTTTAAGAGGTGATTTGCCTATTTTTATTTCCAGTTACTTAAGGGACACAACTTATCTTGGTCAAATTGCCCCGTAACATAACATCGGATATATTTATCCAGGAAACCGTGGTGCCACAGGGAAAAGTCCTTAGTCCTACTTTGTTTAGTATTAGGATCAATGATATTGTTATAAGTTCCCATCTTGAGGAATCTTAAATACTCACTCTATGCTGAGGATTCCACAATATGGTATCCTTCCCGTAATGCACAATTTTCGGCAAAGTGGATTCAAGCAGGCCTCGACTCCGCCCACCAATTGGCCTTGCAGTGGGGATTTGAGTTTTCTGTCCCTAAGTATACCGCTGTAGTTTTCACTAATCGAACCGTCCCCAATATGCTCTTAATTCTGGATAATCAGGCAGTACCTTCCCAAAACTCTGAGGAGTTTTTGGGCCTCCACTTTGATCACAGATTGAACTTTAAATTTCACGTTAATAATTTGCTTGCTCCTTGTGATAAACCATTAAATGTCCTCACGTACCTAGCGGGTACTATTTGGGGCGCTGACAGAAAATCTTTATTAACCTTCTTGTGCACTATAAATTTTCAATAAGTTTCCAGGCCACCACCCAGAACCAAACCCTGCTCAGGCTCCTTCTGCTCATGTGGAAAGGAAAAAAAATTTTATTGCCAAATTTACTCTCAGAAAGTGCTTATATTGTTATAAATCGCATCCCATCATCTTCGCTGATGTGCATACTATTAGATAAGCAAAAGAAAAAAAAAAGATGAATAAATGTACAACAATGAAGCAAGAACAAACCTTATTTAGGTGAAAACTAGCTTCCTATAACTTCCCAACATCACCGTGAAAATATTTTCCCGTGATGCGCAGTTGCAAAGCACATGTCTATATGCAGAACTTCACGAGCTTCCAAATGAGGCTGGTTTCGAGTTGATATGTCCACTGGTTTTTGAGCAAATCGAAAAAAAAAAAAACTAAGAAAATCGCCTAAAAGCGTCTGATTTGTTTATTTCGTACGTTATTAGTGACATTGTAACAAAAGTGTAATGCTAGGTGAAATTAGGCTCGACTTCTCGTTCCTATTTCACCTAACGTGGAGCGGGGTCCTCTTTCGAGACCGGAGCTAGTGCAATAAAGAGAGGCAGGACACAAAAACTCTAGGCAACAACCTTTACACATATATTACCACAGTCAGACACAGGACAAATCAGCAGATATTACAGCACAATATATAGCAATATAAAACCTTATCTAGGATATGTGTATCTCGCAGGATACTTGCTTCTCTGATACTAATGACAACACAAACAATCCTAATGCGTCAGGAGTGCAGTAAACATAGGCGCGCGCGCGGGGGCGCGGGAGGGGGTTGAGTCTCACTAGGAGGAGATAGGGGAGGTGCGGGGAGTGACTTGTGACGGCTAGGGGAAAGTTATGGTAATACTGGAAGGCGGCAGATATTAGCCGTGAAGTTTATACCAAAATACTTTGGTAATTGATTTTATCCTTGACTCACCACTTACTTGAGATATGGGAGTGAGAGCGGGTGGTGAACAAGATTTATTGGTAGCGTGGGAGGAGAGAATACTATTAATACTTCCGTTCACAATATTCCTTTTCAGTAGTGGGGGTATGTCTTTATAGGCACAGGTTTATTAATTGTATAACAGAGATGTCACTCACACGTATAGTCAATCAGATCTTGTTCCACACTCTCGTCCTTTAACTTCTCACTGCGATCTGATTTACCCCGATATTCACTATATGAAATCACTGCCCAATACTTACATTATGGGAAATCACACTTAACCTAAATTACTCGTGCTACAATATCACACGTATTCATCAGGGGGATAGGCAGGAACATGTCATCGGTGATCATGCTGGGTTAGGGGCACCGCCAACGCGAGGCATGCCGAGAGGGCACGGGATAGCTCGTAAGGGCGTCCTCTCGCGTCCTGGACTTCCCGTGGCTTCCGGACTTGGCTCCGGCGTGTGGCCCTCGGGACTGGGGCCAAATAGCTCCAGGAACCTCTGTGATAGGTCTCGGCGTCGTGGGGGCGTAGAGAGACCACGCCCGGGTGTCCTGGGGAGAGCCGAGAGAGACTGTGGACTGCGATCTCCAGCGTCTAGGGGCGCTGACAGGGGAGAGCTGCGGCAGCGACTTCCACTGGGGTCCGTCAGGTGCGTCTGCTCTAGAGCCAGGCGTACAGAGACCAGGGGAGGCTGGGAGGCCTGTCTGGGTCACTCTGGGACAGGAAGCCTGGGCTCCAGTCTCCTGCCGTGGGGACGTCTCTCTACTCTGCACGCCCTGGGAGCGACCATAGATCGTCTCTACCGGAACACCTTGGGAGCGACCATAGATCGTCTCTACCTGAACACCTTGGGAGCGACCATTGATCGTCTCTACCGGAACACCTTGGGAGCGACCATAGATCATCTCTACCTGAACACCTTGGGAGCGACCATAGATCATCTCTACCGGAGCACCTTGGGAGCGACCAAAGAGCGTCTCTACCGGAACACCTTGGGAGCGACCATTGATCATCTCTACCGGAGCACCTTGGGAGCGACCATAGATCGTCTCTACCGGAACACCTTGGGAGCGACCATTGATCGTCTCTGCCAGAACACCTTGGGAGCGACCATAGATCGTCTCTACCTGAACACCTTGGGAGCGACCATAGATCGTCTCTACCAGAACACTTTGGGAGCGACCATAGATTGTCTCTACCAGAGGGGCGCCGTCTGGAGTATAGTTTCTAACTCCACCCCTAGCCGGCTCAGCAATTCCACTACGCGAAGGTAGTGTCCTTCTCCTACGGTGGCGGCGGCGTGGTGGCTGCATGTCACAGGGGCGCACGGCCCGGGCTGACATGTGTCACTGTTGCCCGGAGTGGTGGTGGCTGGTGGCGGCCACCCCGTGGGGTCCGTGTGGGGGTGTCGGCGTATCTGTGGGCACACTACGCTGTTCTTGGCTTGCCCTGTCGTCGAGGGTACTATGGTATTCTCCGGGGGCACTGTTTTTCAAGCCACGCACTTTAAAAAGTATACATAAATTCTTTCCATTTTTGTAGCCCATAGGTTAAGGAAGCCCATGATATAATTCACAGTGTTATAACCCTTACTGTTATTGAGAGAATGAATTTTGAAAACTTACAATGGATTACGCACGTTAACAGCGTGTATACTCCGGCCCGTAGGCTGAGTATGTTCGTCTATCAGAACTTTTCCTCAAATAATTATTTGCACACATAGGTTACTTTACAAAAGTATGCATAAAAAAATCATCTTGATCATGCTTTCTTCAGATTTTTTATGCAACCTATACTTTGCGAGTAAAATGATTGAGAGAATAGCAATGAAATTCACAACATTTTCCCTATGAGAAATATATAGTAAACACACAATTTATACCTTATAATACAATAGTATAAAAACTAGACAAATAAGCTGGTTACTCATGTCCTCTAGCAGTGTTGTAGTGTTTCTTGAGAGGAAATGGAGTTGCAGAGAGGAGGACAGGTACGATCACAGCCTGTGTGTGTGTGTGTGTGTGTGTGTGTGTGTGTGTGTGTGTGTGTGTGTGTGTGTGTGAGTATTTGTGTTGTGTGTGTGTGTGTGTGTGTGTGTGTGTGTGTGTGTGTGTGTGTGTGTGTGTGTGTGTGTGAGTATTTGTGATGTGTGAGTGTGAGTGTGTGTGTGTGTGTGTGTGTGTGCGTGTGTGTGTGTGTGTGTGTGTGTGTGAGTATTTGTGACGTGTGAGTGTGTGTGTGTGTGTGTGTGTGTGTGTGTGTGTGTGTGTGTGTGTGTGAGTATTTGTGATGTGTGTGTGTGAGTATTTGTGATGTGTGTGTGTGTGTGTGTGTGTGTGTGTGTGTGTGTGTGTGTGTGTGTGTGTGTGTGTGTGTGTGTGTGTGTGTGTGTGTGGGCGGGTGGGTTTGTGATGTGATTTACTGCTGTATGCTTTCATCAGTATGGTACTGATGAAAACATAGTCCTGTGCAGAGCGGCACATCACAAACAGGATATATATATCTGGTGTCCCTCCTCCTCTTGTGCAAATAGCACAGCAAACACCACAGCCTTTTCCTGTCAGGGATTCTCTCCAGAGTGTGGTGCAGTGTTGAGTCCAAGCTTGTCTTATCATCCATATATCGACGGAGCTTGGACGGCGGTGCTCCTCCATCTCCTTGCCTTAGTACTCCTGCTGGAGGTTCAGTGGCAGGAGCTGGCAGAGTAACTCCTGACGGGTCAGCTACTGTGGGAGGTGGAGCGGTCATGGCAGTAACTGGCCGAGTTACTCTTGAGGGACCAGCTACTGCAGGAGGTGGAGCAATGGTTGCAGGAGGTGGAGCGATTGTTGCAGGTAGAGCGGAGGCTACAGTTGATGGAGTGGTTGCTGCAGGTACAGGTGGTCGTCGTTGCACAGGAAGGTCAGGGGCATGGTGGAGGACATGACCCAATACCAGCCACTCCTTCCCATGGAATGCCAGGAGTTTGTGGTATCTGTGCTGGAATTCTAAGAGAGTCATAGGGCTGGTGGTGTTCTTCCTGTAAAGGGTGTAGGCACTGAATAGGGCCATGTGAATGAAACAGAAAGTCAGTTTCTTGGTCCACTTGACCATCCTCCTTTGGGCGGAGTAGTACTTGATCATCTGATCAAAATGATCCACCCAGCCTATGTGCCAATTGTAGTCCTCCACCATGACGGGCTTGTTCACGGTCTTGACAGTGTTGTGGAATCTCCAGTCTGGACCCTTTACCTTCCCATGCACCTGCTTAGGGACAGTGGTGTTGCTGTGGAAGGTGGACGCCATACCTACGATACATTTGTCCTTACACAGCAACACCATTACATTGCCCTTGTGCCTAGCTTCCTTTCCATCACCAGGAAGGCGTCTAGCACTGCTGATGTCCTGCAGCTTCCTTGGTGCTCTCCTTGCAAGTCATACTGTGCCACACACATACACCCCCTCTGTGAAGAGGCGATCGTATAGTGATACAGAGTTGTAATAATTGTCCATATACGACTTGTATCCTTTGCCCTTTAAAGGTTCAGTGAGGCCCCACTCTGTTTTCTGGAGATTTCTTCTTCCCCGTGTATACCTCGAAATTCCAAATGTAGCCACTCTTTGCCTCAGCCAAGATGTAGAGTTCGATGGCATACTTTTGGGGCTTCATAGGGGTATATAAAGTACATGGTAGGAGAGCCGCCCCTTCCAACCCAGAGATTCCTCATCCAGACTAAGACATTTGGCAGGGATGTAAAACTCCTTGAACCTCTGAAGGAGATACTGCATCACTGTGCAAATCCTTATTAGTCAGTCTTGATTGCCCTCGGATATGGCGAGACTATTGAAAGCATGAAAGTGCTTCAGGATGGCCCTGAAGTGCTTTCCACTCATAGTCTGCCAAAATATGGGGTAATCGTGAACTTCTGTGGACCGCCAATAATGTCTTATGGTTGGCAGTTCACAGATCCCCATAAGAAAGTATAATCTGAGGAACAGGGCCATCTCCTCTTCATTGCACAGGTACCAAACACCTAGTGCAGTCCCAAGGGACCTGGCATAGTTGTTGGTTTTGACCGTCAGGTAGAGCAACAACTCCCTGGCAAAAAAATTGGAAGTATTGGAGTGGAGTTGTTGGTGCTGCCACTCTCAAAATGCTTGGCTGTGTAAGTGTGTGGTGCACACGACCCCAAGCCAGACGACTACCTCTCGGCCGCCCACCACTACATCGCCTAGGCCCATGCTGCCCTCATCTTTGTGGTGGGGAGGGAGATGGTAATGATGATTGTGTTGATGATGGCTGAGTGGATGAAGGTTCAGGTGATTATGGTGATGGAGATGGTTGTGGTGATGGTTGTAATGAAGATGGCTGTGGTGGTGACAGTTGTGGTGATGGTTGTGATGAAGATGGTTGTGGTGGTGATGGTTGTGGTGAAGATGGTTGTGGTGAAGATGGTTGTGGAGGAGATGGTTGTGGTTCTTACCTAATTGTTCTTACTTAATTGTATCTTTACAGGAATGAGTCAAGCTCGTACTGTCCCGTGTCTTAAACCATATTTATCGTACATATCCTTAAATTTGTGAATTGCTTTGGCACACACTATATCATTCGGTAGTGCATTCCATTGGTCAATTGCTCTGTTTGGGAAACTGAATTTCCTTACGTCTTTATCACCTCTCTTCTTATGCAGTTTTTTGCAGTGTCCTCTTGCTGATGCCTCTCCATGTGTTAAGTAATCATTTATGTCTATTTTCTCCTTCCCTGATATGCACTTATATAGCATTATCATGTCACCTCTTTTCCTTCGCTCCTGTAGTGTTGGTAGATTCAGTTTATTTAGTCTTTCTTCGTAGCTTAGGTCCCTTAAGCTTGGTATCCATCTTGTAGCAGCCCTTTGAACTTTTTCAATCTTGTCTATGTGCTTTTTGAGATGAGGACTCCAGACTACTGATGCATATTCCAGGGTTGGTCTAATGAATGATGTTATTATCCTTCTTAGCATGTCTTCATTTATGTATGTGAATGCTATACTCATATTTGCAAGCAGTGTATACATGTTCCGTACCTTCTCGCTGATGTGGTCAGCCGGAGATAGTCTGTTATTGATGATCACACCTAGGTCTTTGTCTCTTTCTGATGTGTATAGGGTTTTATTTCCTAACTTATAATCCCAATCAGGTCTTTTTCCACTTTTACCAAACTTGATTACATGACACTTGTCCACATTGAATTCCATTTGCCATGTACTACTCCATTCATGAAGTTTATTTAATTCTTCTTGTAGCTCTTTACAAGAGTCCGTGTTAGTAATTCTCCTTTGTATTTTTGCATCATCTGCAAACATATTCAGATAGCTTTCATTTCCAGTGTTACTGTTTATATCATTTATATACACTAAAAACATGATTGGTGCCAGCACTGAACCCTGTGGTACTCCACTAGTCACTTCTTTCCATGATGAGTAGTTTCCTCTTAGTACTGTTCTCATTTCTCTTTTTATGAGAAAGTCTTGCATCCAACAAAACAGTTTGCCTCGAATTCCTCCTTGATGGTACAGTTTCTATAAAAGTCTTTGGTGTGGTACTGTGTCAAAAGCTTTCTTGAAATCTAAATAGATACTGTCCACCCATCCTTCCCTTTCCTGTATTGTGTTTATTACTCTGTCATAGTAGCTCAGCAGATTAGTAACACATGATTTTCCTTTTCTGAAACCAAACTGTCTTTCTGTTATCATACTGTGTTCTTCTAGATGGTTTACCCAAGCTTTTCTTATAAGTTTTTCTAATACCTTGCTTACAACACTGGTCAGTGATACTGGTCGGTAGTTGAGTGGATTTTGTCTATTTCCTTTCTTGAATAAGGGGACAATATTTGCTTTTTTCCAAATATCAGGTAGTTTACCTTGACTCAAGGATTTCTTGAAAATTAAAAATAATGGTTTACTTAACTCCTTTGCACATTCTCGTAGTACCCAACATGAAATTTCATCAGGACCACTTGCTTTTCTTGTCTAATCTACTTAACTCCTCCTGTATTACTCTTTCTGCTATTTGTATATCTGGTAGTATGTGTGGACATGCATGTTCCACATAGTCCCTCTCAAAATTTTTTTCTTCTGTAAAAACTAATTGGAAATTCTTATTTAGTGCTTCACAAATATCCTTCTCTTGTGTATAAGTGATTCCCTCGTCCGTAATTGATTGTATTATTTCTTTTACTTTGGTTTTGCTTCTGCTATAGCTGTAAAACAGCTTTGGTTGATCACTACTTTTATTTATTATATCCTCCTCAAACTGTTTTTGGGCTTCCCTCCTTATTCTTGTATAATCGTTTCTTGCCTGTTTGTAATTATTATACTCCCTTTCACTATTATGTCTTCTGTATCTATTCCACAACAAATCTCTTCTTTCTTTTGATTTTTTACATTCTGTATTGAACCATTTCTGTATTTTCTTATCTGCTTCTTTGTGCTGTGGGATGTACTTCTGGACTCCTATTTCATAAAATTCACAGAATTTTTTATATACAGCATTTAAATCTTGTCCTCTAAGCTCATTTTCCCAATCAACTTCTAAGAAATACTTCTTTAGGTCTTGATAATTTCCCTTTTTATAGTTTAGGCTCTTTTTGTAACTGTCATTGCTGTTTACTATGTCATATGCTGGTGGTGGTGATGCTGCTGCTGCTGATGGCTTATATTCAGGGGGAATGAAGTCTGAAGGGGACAGTGACTTTGATGATTTTGCAAGGGAAGATAATATGGAAATATCTTAAATGGGTGGTGAGATGCGGGCAGGTTGGAGTGTTGTGAGAGTATAGGGTGACTGTGGGGGTGACGAGGTCAGTGTTTGCGGTGGGGGGGTGGAAGAGAGGTGGCAATAATACGGCTCAGTCGCTGTGGTCATGGTGGTTCCAGTGGTGGCAGGGGTGATACCAGTGGTGGCAGTGGTGGTAGGAGTGGTGGTAGTGATGGTGCTACTGCCTTTAGTGCTAATCGCTGCGGCCTTGACCACAGCTTTGCTTTTATCTCTTCGCTTGGGGTGGATTTTGCTCTCCCTTTCCTCCTTCTCACTCTCTCCTCACCAGATTCACCATCAGAATAACTCTCGCTGCTTTCTTCACTTTCACTCCCACTAAACAGGTATTTCATGCACTTCTTCGATAAGCCTTTGTGTGCCATTGTGGTTTTAGTGTAATAGGAGGGGAACGGTGAAAATCGGTTATCTATCTGTCTATCTATATACCTAGGCTGCTTCCCCCAAGGAAAGGGAGGTAGCCAAGACAGGACGACACACTCCCCATTTACTCATCCATTCAAACACATTCATTTGCATCTTAGCCCCAAAGGGGAGAACGGACAGATCCTCATCGCACCAGACCGCACAAGGGTCAACTGCGCAATGCAACTGTGAATGAATAAGTGATGACACAGCCCTGAGGGGGAAATCGGTTATGATTTTTCAAATTTTGCTTTCTTTGAAAATATATGAGAAACACTTATAAACCTTCTTCACAAGCACACTCCACTATATATAACACACTGTCACTATAATACAGGTAAGGTATGGACAATGTGGTAATAGAAAACAAGGAATAAGATGGCTGGCCACCCGCTCACAAACCCTCCGAGACTGCCTGTCGAGAGGACTCTGAGCTAAAAATAGGCCACTTGTCCCTGCAATAAGCTGGTAGGTATTGCCATATATTCACCTTAGACCTGGCCACCCTCACCTTTGACTCACCAAAATCTGATGCAATTTCATCCACAGGAAAAGTTTCTACGATCATTTATAGGGATGTTGCGTCATATTGCATCAACAGTTACTCTTCAGATTGCAAGGACTATTACTCGCATTGCGTCATCATGCGCAAAAGGGTTAATGGTGTACAAGTCCCTTATTAGATAAAAGCTAGACTATGGCGCAGAGGTGTATGGCTTGGCATCTGATGCCACACTGGGGAGGTTTGATGTGTTACAGAATAAATGTTTGTGAATGTGTCTTGGAGCCGTCCGGTGTACACATGTAGCTCGAACAGAAGTGGAGGTGAATGTGCCTCCCGTCTGTATTTGCCAAGACCATCTGACCTTGTCGTACTGTGTGCAGACAATAAGAAAAAGTAACATCAGCAACATGGCCTTTACCCTTCTACATCAATACCACCATCAAATGTAGGGGGTGAGTCGGCCACATGCTGTTCACCTTGACTTACCGACACAGGAGCTTGGTGTAGACCTCATTGACAGTGACAAGTTGATGTCGAAAAGTATTGCAGGTTGGGAGTCACCCAGCTTTACTGTTGATGTGTCATGGCTCCCAGCACCAAAGACCGAGGTGCTTTAGGCGGAGGTCTACCACTTGTTTTGTAAAATCATCGTTTGTCACTTGAGGTCCTATCAATTGTTCACCAATGGCTCCAAGTCGAGTGACTGTGTGGGTGCTAGTATGTGGTCAACTGAATGCTCCCTCAGGTAACGGTTGCCGACACATACATCTGTGCTTACCTCTGAACTTTTTGAGATTGACAAAGCCATAGACTATGGTCTAAATTCAAAGCATAAAGTGACTGCAATATTTTCAGATTTAAAATTAGCCCCTCAGGCTATTGCTTCTTGCACTACGAATTCTAATGAGATCCAGGGCCTCACTGTAAATAAATTCCATTCATGTTGATCTGGGTGCCTGGCCATTGTCTTATCTACATCAATGAGAAGACCGACTTACATGCAAAGTTGGCTGTAGAGCTTGAGGAGACTTGGGAAGTTCCTCGTGATCTTCGGTCGAATCTCCCAGAATGAAATCAATAAATCTTCTATGGCAAGGTCATAGGACCAAACTAAATTTTTCAATGTGCAAGCCATACCTGAGTGACTGGGGTACTATCAACCGTGCCAGTTGCCTGGAAGAAAAAGTGTTGGCGTATTTGAGGCTAAAGAGTAATGTTTTAATTCACATGAAATAGTATATTGAAGGACAATTCCCACTGCACTGCAACATCTGTGATGCGGTGTTATCCATCAGTCATATCATCCTGTGCTGTTGGTGATTTATTCATGAACATGATTGACTTATAAATTACTGCGGTGCAGCAGATGTCCCCTTCACCCTTTCCACCATCTTGGGTGATAGGAATTTAATTATGATTGATATGCTGATGGCTTTCTTGAGAGAGACTTTACTGATCAGAGTGATGGTACTTTCTTACTGTATGGCTAAGGTTTTTATCGACTGCAAATTTGTATATATTGTACTATTAACATACGTATATGCGCGGGAGTAGGTGAGAAAGAGAGGGCAAAAGAAGGAGTGTGTATTGTTGTGAGTAAAAGATGGAAGGAGAATATAAGAGAGTATGTATCAGTTGGCTCTAGGATTGTGTGGGTATGATTGAAAGTTGGATGTGGCCGATTGTATGCGTGAAAGTGCCAATGCAAGATAGTGCAAGCAGAGTGAGAGAAGAGTTCTGGACAAATGTGGAAGCGTACATGGAAAATTTTGAAAGGAATGAGAGTGTGGTTTTGATTGGAGATGTGAATGGAGAAGTAGGGAATGTTTAGGTGGATGGAGTAGTTGCTGAGTGGGGTATGCCTGCACAGATGGATGGGAATGGCAGTGCTGTAGTGGACATTTGTGCCAGGAGGGGGTTGGTGCTAGCTAATACCCTCTTCAGGCACAAAATGATCCATAGGTATATGTGACGAGTGATGAGAAGGGTGGATGGTGAAATAAATGAACGGAAGGCAATGACTGATTATGTGTGTGGATAAAAGGATGAGAAGGTGTGTAATGGAAGCAAGAGTATATAGAGGTTGGGGAGTGGCCTTTCGGACCTCCACTTGCTGGTGGCCAGAATCAAAGTCCAAACGAAATGGGAAGGACAGGAGTTCTTACAAGGAGGGTGGAAAAGTTACAAGAGGATGGAAAAGAGGCAGAATATAAGAGGGAAGTGGAGGAGCAATTGGGTAAATATACTGTAGATTAGTGTAGATGGGGGACGTGGAAGGTGAGTGCAGGATGTTCACAGAAGAAATCTGTGCAGCATGTGAGGTAGTGAGTGGGGTTAGGAGAAGACGAAAGGGGGTGCAGGGAACAGCGTGGTGGACTGAAGAGGTGAGAGAGGCTGTGACACAAAAGAAGAAAGCATATAGTGAGTGGATGAGAAACAGGGGCATTGAAGAAGTTGAGAGACGGAAGAGAGTTACAAGCAGAGAGGAAGTGAGAGGAGAAAAGATTAGTAAGAAGAGAGTGGATGAGGAATTTGGAAGGAATTTGAGTGTAAAGTGGAGGGAATGCAAGAATATGTTCTGGAAAGAGATAAAGAGAGTTAGACAGGATGCCAAAGAAGTTTGTTGGGGAGTGAAAGATAAAAATGGTAGATTACTAATGGAGAAAGGAGAAAAGTGAGAACATGGAGAGAACACTTTAACGAATTGTTGAACGTTGAGAATGTAAGTAATGAGAGTATAAGTGGTTGGCGAATGGCTGGTTGACGGAGAGATGTGAGAAGAAAGGAAGAAATCAGTAGGATCAAAGTTGTGGAAGTAATAAAGAAAGTTAAAATGGGGAAAGCCCCAGGAATTAGGAGTGTGTTGTGGAATGCTGAAGGATGGGGGAGAGATAGTAACAGAATGGACGTGGAAGATGTGCACACTGGCCAGGGAGGAAGGTAGAATCCTGAAGGGATACGAAGTCAGGTATAACTATTCCCCTATATAAAGTAAAAAGGGAAAAAGAAGTGTGTGGTAATCATAGGGACATATGCTTCTTAGTGGAACAGGAAAAGTATATGGTAGGATACTTATTGACAGCGTTAGGGAAACAACAGAGGAATTAGTTGGAGAAGAACAGGGAGGCTTTAGGAAGGGAAGAGGTTGTGTAGATCAGATATTCATCCTTAAATCTTTAGTGGAAAGGGGAAAGAAGTTGTATGCGTCCTTCATGGATTTGGAGAAAGCATATGACGTGGTGGATAGACAAGGATTGTGGAAAGTATTAAGAATATATGGAGTAGATGGGAAGTTGTTGAAGACCGTGAAGAGTATGGATGAGGGTGCTAAGGCTGCAGTGCGTGTGAATAGTGAACTGAGTGAATTTTTCTATTTGAAGGTTGGATTGAAACAAGGATGTGACATGTCTCCATGACTGTTCAATCTGCATATGGATAAGGTCATAAAAGAGATACAAGGTAGGGCAGTGGATGTTGGAGCGGCCCTAGCGAGAGAGGGCAGTGTTTGGAAACTCCCTGTAATGTTTGCAGATGATACTGTGTTGTTAAGTGAAGACGGAGGTGAGCTGCAAGGCTTGGTGGATGAGTTTGGGAGAGTGTGTAAGAAACGGAATAAGGTGAATGTATGGAAAAGTAAAGAGATGGTCTTCGAGAGAAGTGAAGTCAATGAATGTACAATGAAGCTGGATGGGGAAGAAATGGAGAATGTGAGTGCATTTAAGTACTTGGATAGTGTGATGACTGAGGATGGAAGTTTAGAGAGTGAAGTGCTTGAAAGGGTGCAGCAGGGAAGAAAGGTTGCTGGTTCCTTGAAAGCACTGATAAGAAACAGGGAAATGAGCATGGAAGTTAAAGAGCTGCAACATGACAGTATTGTGATACCAACTCTAACGTATGGAAGTGAAGCTTGGACCTTGTTGGAGGGACAGAAGTCAAGAGTGAGAGGAGTGGAAATGAGTTATTTGAGAGAAGCTTGTGGAGTCACATGGAGAGATAGACTGACAAATGAGGAAGTGAAGGAGCATTGTGGTGTGGATGTGAATGTGATAGAAAGCGTTAGGAGAAACACATTAAGGTGGTTTGGCCATGTGGAGAGGATGGAGAGTGAGAGACTGACGAGGAGAGTGTATTTGAGTGAGGTGGAGGGGGGGAGAGGGAGGGGGAGGCCAAGGATGAGATGGAGGGATGGAGTGGAGAGGTATACGAGAGAGGGGTGTGTGAGCTGGGAGCAGGGCAGTGAAATGGAGGGGGACAGAGTGACATGGAGGCAATTTGTTTGTGGCCACCTTTTTACAGGATTAAGGCGCCTGGCAATGGATAGATAGTACTATTAAGTGGAGTTTACATTTGAGGTATTTGAAATAGTTCCTGCTACAAATGATCTATTTCTAACCTTGATGTCCCCTACATTAAACCCCATTCCTTTTATGACAGTCACCAGCTGGAAGTTTGCTCTCATCCAGCCAGTCCCAAAGAAGGGTGACCACTCCCAACCCTCCAACTATCGTCCAATTGCTTTAACGTCCTGTATTTCAAAAGTTTTCGAGTCAATTCTTAATAGAAAAATTTTAAGGCATCTTTCCTATCACAACCTTCTTTCCGATCGTCAGTATGGGTTCCGTCAGGGACGCTCCACTGGCGATCTTCTCACCTACCTTTCAGACTCCTGGTCATCCTCCTTTAGGGACTTTGGCGAAAGCTTTGCCATTGCACTTGACATCTCAAAGGCTTTCGATCGAGTCTGGCATAAATCTTTAATTTCCAAACTGCCCTCCTACGGTTTCTATCCTTCTATCTGTGCCTTCATCGCTAGCTTCCTTTCTGGTCGTTCTATAGCCGCTGTTGTAGACGGCCATCGTTCTTCTCCTCGATCTATCAACAGTGGTGTTCCTCAGGGCTCTGTCCTATCACCAACTCTCTTCCTTTTATTCATCAATGATCTTCTAAGCTGTACATCTAACCATATCCACTCATACGCTGATGACTCCACCCTTCACCTTTCCATTCGGTTCCCGCAACGCCCATCTCAACAGTTACTTCAACAAACAAGGGATGAGGCTATGGCACACCTAATGTCTGACTTGGCTCGTATCTCTGACTGGGGTAAAAATAATATGGTTGTCTTTAATGCATCTAAGACTCAGTTCTTACACCTATCAACCTGACAAAATCTTCCACAGGTATACCCACTAATGTTTAATAATATTCAGCTTAATCCTGCATCATCCTTGAACATGCTTGGGGTTTCGTTTACTCGGGACTTATCTTGGAAAGATCATATTACATCTCTTGTAAAATCTGCTTCCAAGAGATTGGGTGTGCTAAGCCGACTCCGCTCTTTCTTTACCCCTGCGCAATTGTTGACTATATACGGGGGTTTTATCCGCCCCTGTGTGGAGTACAACTCTCATGTGTGGGGTGGCTCCCCACATACAGCTCTTCTCAATAGGGTGGAGTCAAAGGCTTTTCGTCTCATTAACTCTCCTCCTCTTACTGACTCCCTTCAACCTCTGTCTCTTCGCCGCACTGTTGCATCTTTATCTCTTTTCTATCGCTACTTTAATAGTCACTGCTCCTCTGAACTGTCTGCTTGCATTCCTCCACCTCTACGACGGGCGTGTAGCACCCGTCTGGCAGCAAACTCTCATCCTTTTTCTGTCCAACTCTCTAATGCAAGAGTTAACCGTTACTCCCAGTCTTTCATTTATGCAACAGGTCAGCTCTGGAACTGTCTCCCTCTGTCTGTATTTCCTGCTGCCTATGATCTCCAGTCTTTCAAACGCAGTGTGTCCAGGCATCTCAAAATGATCGGATCTTGAATTTGGCTCTATATTGTATTTTGTTTTTCTCTTGGAGGGAACTGTTACTGCAGGCTCATGGCCTTTGGTTCCTTCTTCCTCGCATAAAAAAAAAAAAAAAAAAAAAAAAAGTGTGCAATATAGAAAGGTATTGGGCACTTGCAGTCAATTGTGGTCTGTTGGGCGAGGTACTTCACTTTATGTACATATTATGTAAATGCTTTATACCCTCTTGTTTATGTTGTCCTAATTAGGGCCGGCAGCTGACGTATATGGAAATGTTCCTGTCTCGTCTGGTTCCCTTTCATATACTGATGTCCCCTATATTAGGTTGTGCCTCAACGGACAGTCACCAGGTGATGAGTGGAGGTATGCAATGCAAAAAGGCATTACATATCTGCCGTCGATGGTTTTCTCTTGGTTGAGGTACTTTTATCATTATTATTGTAGGTTTAGCCATATGTATATTGAGGATTTAGCAATTTGTCTGTTAGATTTATTAGGTTTAGGAATGTTATTTTCGGTGTTTTTTTTCCTCTGAGTATATGTGAAAATAAAAGAAAAAATGAAATAAAATAATTTTGTACACATACATATATATATATATATATATATATATATATATATATATATATATATATATATATATATATATATATATATATATATATATATATATATATATATATATATATATATATATATATATATATATATATATATATTTATATGCATGTACATATGTAAGTAATCCCTTTAGGACCCAAATGCCCAAGACCTGGACACCCCAAGTCCCAGACATTTTGGGTTTGGGATCTGGGACACCAAAAATGGCTAAAAAAACATAAAAAAAAAAAAAAAAGTGCTGATATGTGTTCATCCCTACTCTAAATTTACCGTGTCATGACGAACAGCTGTGTTTTTGTGCATAGTTCCGGGAGACGTCTGCTAGAGCACCCATGATTCCCCATTTCCTGCCTACCTAGTGTCGTGACTGCACGCTCGCCGATATGGCTGCCCATGTGTTCGCTTTTGTAAATAAACAGTGAATAAACTGCAATACCTTGGCACTAGACCACATGGGAATTTATAGTGTTGTGCATTGTTAAGGAATTAGAATTCAGAGTGCAAAGCATTAACACACTGCATGCCAATGCCGTTTTAAAATGGTCTGACATAATTCTGCGGCCAGTGCCAGTGCCGTTTAAAAATGGTTTAAAAATTAAAAAACTCACTGTGACCGCATTTTTCAAGATTCGCAGGTAAAAATTGGCTGGCATGTATGGTAACTGTTCCTCTACCATCCCCCAGGCTGTCAAGGGCATACACCCACTCGCTCCTCCCCTCACACTCACTCTGCCTCACTCTGCCTCTGTGCCTCACCCACTGCTGTACAGTACATAGTGAAGCCATTTTGTAAATATTTTCTTGTACAGTAAGTGTAAGGACTATATAGTGAAGTCCAGTTGTAAATACCTTCTTCTGAGTGCCAGGACTGTACATAATGTAAGTCAGGTTCTACCTATTTTCAAGTAAGTGTAAGATAATGCATTCATGGTGAGACAGACACACAAATTTTGACAGATGTAGAAGTAATAAGTAATCAGAAATGTGTACTGAACATTGCTACACCTTGCTATACCTGAGTATGCCTTACACAGAAAACGGCTTTCTCTCACTTATGTTGTGAGCATGAGAGAGCGGCTATACCTGTAAATGAGTATGCAGGACTCAATAAAAACTATTTTCGAGCTTCAGTGAGCATTTTAGTGGTGAAATTCGTTGTTTTCACATCAAAATCTATCATTTTAGCTAAAAATAAAAAGGTCAAAAAATGGCCGGCATTGAGGTGACCCATAGGGCTAACAATAGCTGGCACGTGGCAGGGTAAGTGCAGAGTGCAACACTATCATATTGCAACTGGCATGGTACAAGTAAGAACAGAATGTGGAGTGTTAAACAATTATAATTCACAGCACAAAGGATTAAGTGCAGGGCAACATTGGATTACTGTACGTACATCAAGAGTACCTTCACCACTGTCAGAGCCATAGAGAAGGCAGATAAATTTTAGTGACTGCCACGGACGTGTCGAAAGTATCCTGTACACTGCTAAATATTTTCCTTACATCTAATTTCTCATTGCCAGGTTCTTTATAATTTATTTTATAGTTTCTGCCCTTTATTTGTGTTCATAGGATCTTAAACAGGTGATATGTATGTCTGGTAGGGAGTTATTTAGGTGGCTTTCAAAGTTGGGTTGAGTTTGGGTCTATAAGTATCTATCCAGGGACATTTTTCCCAAGTCCCGGACAAGATCAAGTCCCAGACGTTGGTTTGGCCCCATTATATGTGATCTTGGAGGGATAACATATATGTATATCTATATCTATCTATCTATCTATCTATATATATATATATATATATATATATAGTTTTAGCTATCTTGGAGTGGCTGTTCCTCATTTGTCGTCGGGAGAAGAGAATGGAATTTTGCTGGGTTCCTGCACATGTTGGTGTGGTGGGCAATGAGAAGGCGGATGCATTGGCCAAGGCTGCGGCTTCTCAACTGCCCCCAACTAAATATCCGCTTCCTGTGTCTGATGTAACACCTTACATGCAGTACAGAATTCATATGTGTTGGCAGAGACGCTGGGATGGTGTCGCTCATAATAAGCTGAAAGAGGTCTTCCAGAGAGTAGTTGTGCCGCGGGTTCTCCCTTCCATGCCTCGGTGACTGGAGGTGGCTCTTGCCAGGCTTCGCATTGGGCACTCTCGGCTTACACATGGGTTCCTGATGAGTGGTGAGACAACCGTACTGTGATGATTGCCTCGTTCCCCTTACTGTCCGTCACTTGCTGGTCAAGTGCCCAAGTTTGGGGGACCAGCATCAGAGATTCCTCCATAGGCATAGATGGGCAGATGGTGCCTACTGTGTCTCCTTGATGCTTAGTGGAGCCCATAGCGATTTTACTGATGTTTATAGTTTTCTTCAGAAGGCGGGTCTCCTTCCACTTTTATAAATATTTGATATTTTCTTTTAAAAATTCTTTTATTATTTTCAGTGTTTTATTTCTAGTAATAGTTAATAACTTTATTTTGAATACAAACTATTTATTTCCTGTGTCTTTTGGCTTGTTGTTCGACGACATATGACCCTGGTAGTTGCGCCGCCAGATCCTAATTATATTCAATCAATCATTCAATCACGTAATGCAACTGAGGGATGAGTGAGACTGGTCACTCTTATCTTAAATGTCAGGACCAACTGCCTAGCCCAGGGCTCCTAAGCTCCTCATGGGGCAACATAGGATTGGATGATGGATGGTTATATATATATATATATATATATATATATATATATATATATATATATATATACATACTGTATTTGCCTTAATCACCAGGGCCTCCGGCCCCAAGGTAAATAGGCAAAAAAAATAATAAAGTCACAAGAGACTTTGATGGGTGGTCGTGGGGAGTGCAGACGCATTTTCTGGCTCTCCTAAAGCCACCCCACCCGAAATACCATTTTTTTTTTTCGCCCTTCTGGTGATGTATGGCTTAGCTGGTAATCAGATACCTCCATTTCCTATTAGCTTAGAATAATAGGTGTCTGTTTCATTATACTGAACTTGCCTTTGATTACTCACCCACGTTGGTCCCCCCAACTGATTGCTCTCGGGCCTGAATAGACGTGGGCGGGACTCCCTGGAGTAGTTTGAGATAGCAATCTCAGGCTTGTGTGTTTCGCCCTGGTTTTTGCCCCTTGATAGTTTTCCTCCTTTCCACTTTCCCTTAACAGGGAAAGTGGTTCCTATGGCAGACATCCCTGCCGCGTTCCCCCCCCGCCTCTAAGGGGGGGAGGTGGTCCTGACGATCCTCAGACTGCCACAGGAACTGACCGCCCCCAGACTGAACGGGCCCAGACATGCACCCCATTGGACATCCCTGTAAATAATGCCCAAACTGTCACCCTACATACTCTTGGTTCCACTTCCCTGAGCAGTCTTAATCTTTTTCTTATCAAGAAGATGACTGATGGCAGGGCTGAGGAAGTGGAACATGTAAAAAATCTTGCCAAAGGTAACATCTACTGTAGATTAAAACTGTCCAATCCTCCTAGGTTCATGACTTGAAAAAACTGCGCAAGTTTCATCGTTATGATGCCAAGCCAAGGATCACGCATGCCATGAATTCCTGCAAGGGTATCATCACTTGCAGAGGCCTCATGCTTATGGAAGAGAACGAGACCATACGTGAAGTTACTCAGCAAGATGTGATTGATGAATGATTTATTTCTCGTTTTGTGGAAGGTGCAAGGATGAAGACTGCAACAATCATCTTGACATTTGACAGAGTGAATCTCCCAGCCCATGTAAAAGTCGGGTATGAAATAATCAAGGTCAGGCCACAATCCTTAATCCTCTTCGGTGTTTATGATGTCAATTATATGGACTTATTGTAATGATAAGACTTGTCGGACTTCTCAATCAGTGTGTGGCAAATGTGCAACACAGGGTCACGATGCTGACCACTGCCTATTGCAGACTGTCTATTGCTTTCATTGCTCACTCCACTTCCTCTAGGCTAAGGATTGTCCCAAGCAGAAGGAGAAGGTCTATGCAGTGAAGGCGACTGAGGGCATCTCCTACTACGAAATTAGGATAAAGGTGAAGGAGTTACATCCAACTCCCACGCCAAATAGGTCCTATGTTTCGGCGGCGATGTCTCGTCCCGTTATGTCCTCTGTTGAAACACACTAGCCTTGAACCGGTTCCTCTTGCCACTCACTCTACTTTTCCATCTCCGCCTCCTGTCCGATCCAACTTTTAAACTGACATCCCTACTGCAACTTCTTAATCTCAGGCTGCTGCTGCCTCTCAGTCAGTCAAGCCTAAACTGAAGCCTGACAACTCAAATAAGAGTAATATATCACGAAATATTCACGTCCTCACGTTCTTCCCGTTCCTGGTCTAGTGAGAGTGAGAAGGGTAAGCTCTTCCTTGGCAGGCTTTGGAAACCTCAGTATTGGTGACAAAAGGGAGATTTTCAATAGCAAACACTGGGACAGGTCCCACGGTAGTTGGTCGCCTGTTGCCAGACGGTATTAAAACTAAGAACACTGGTCACTGTCATAAACCTTTAAACTGCCGCATTCATTTCTTACAGTGGAATTGCAGGACTCTTGGGAATAAATTCAATAATGTAGCGATCTTGCTTTCTATACTCTGGCCAGATATTATTTGTTTACAGGAGACGCACTTGGTGGATCACCCTGATCCTCCACGGTTTAAACGCTAGAGCTCATGTGAAAGATATGATGGTCACAGAGTTGCCAAATCTCAGACAATTCACACCCATAAACAGAAGTGATTCTAAATTCTACTCTGGAAGCTTTCACGTGCAGAGTAAAATTTAATAACACGTACCTGTCTATTTGCTCTCTCTGCTGTCCACCACATGGCGCCATCACTAGCGGTGCTTTGAATTCACTATTTGAACATCTTCCAGGGAATAAGTGTTGGTCGACTTTAAAGGCCATCACTAGCGATGAAGTAGCTTGAGGATCAATAGGCGTGGGGAGCAAGTAGCCGACTTAATACTACAGTCCAATCTCTGTCTTCTGAGCGATTGTAGGGAGAATAGTGCAGATGATCGTAATGGTAACTTTTTGTTGATTGATTTCTCTCTGGCCTCCCTGAGTATATACCAAGATTTTTCGTGGAACCCTTATGACGATTCCTTGGGGAGTGATCGTATCCCCTTCTGTCTTCCTGATACACGTGATATTATTTCCAACCCTTCACCTCCAAAATTTAACTATAATAAAGCAGATTGGGGTCCTTCTCAAGGGTCACCAGCTTAGATATATCTGAGGAGTCCACAGATGTTAAGGTCGAATATTTATCCAATTCCATAATACACATGGCTGAGGCTGCTATTCCCAAGAATTCTAGTCATGCGAAGCATACAGCTCATTGGTGGACGGTAGATTGCCGACAAGCATTAAGGAAACGTAATAGAAGATACATGATTTTTTATAGTTAGCCTACTGAGGAAAATTTTATTCCATATAAACAGGCACAGGCTAAGGCAAGGAGATTTATTTGAAAGGCTAAACGTGACTCCTGGAGGTCTTTTGTTTCCACTGTCTACTCCACTCTGTAATGTCTGGTCCTCGATTAGAATATCAAATAACAAAGGCCCGTATATCCCTGTAACCACCCTGCAGTTCAATAATCTAATATACTCTAGCAGTAGCCGTGTGTCTCTCTCTGTGTGTTTGTATTTTGGGCAGCTGAAACTACACATTCAAATCGCACCAAAATTGGCAAAAAAAATCACAAAAAATTCGGTGATATGAAAAACTTGGTCCGATCATGATTGAAAAACTTGACCAAAAAGCCGCTCCCGGCGCCCTGTCGGTTGCCTTGGCCGAGTGGTTAATATCTCAGACTTGCATGCTGAAACTTGGGTTCCATTCCCGAAACTGCAAATAACATGATCAATTGGTTAGCTGCAAAAGATCCAAGTGACAATGTTAGACTAAAACAGCACATAAATGGACCATCATGGGCCCTTCGATGTCGCCTTGATGGCTAATAGTGACATTAGACTAGAACAGCACATAAACATGACTCGGATTATCTTAAATGATTGCAACGCTCGAGTGAAGCACGAGGAAACGAGTTCAAAGCATGAGAAGGCAAGTGTGCAGTGCGAGAGCCCTCTGCAGGAACAAGTGCGAAAGGGCCCAAAGGGTCCACAAGCACTTGTAACATCTATGATGATCCCGTGCACGTTGGTAACATCCTCAACTGGAGTTTTTCACATGTAAGTAGCTCAGCCAATTATGATCGTTTCCAAAATCATTAACGCTAGGCTGAGCTACAGCTGTTACTGAAGACTTTGTCACAGAACACATAGACTCCCCGTACAATGAACAGTTTACTTGGATAAACTGCTCCCTGCCCTTTAATCCTTTAAAGATACCAGTTCCTGACCAGACACCATCAATTATGGTATGATCCAGCATCTTAAGCAGGACAACCTGATTATGCTGTTTGCATTGTACAATGAGCTTTGGGAGTCCCGAACGTTCCCTAACTCATGGGAGTTTGCACATGTCATACCTATACCCAAAAAGGCTGGTCGTCTTATGAATTCCACATTTCGTCCAACTGTGTTGATTTCTTATCAATGTAAGGCCATGGGACGGAGGGTTAATAATAGGCTTCTTTTTGTTTTAGAGTCAAAAAATTTGTTAAAAGATCAACAATGTGGCTTCCATAAATACAGAAGGTCACTAGATCATTTAATTAATTTGGAGCATTGTATCGCAGATGCATTTGCCAATAAAGAATTCATGATAGGGGTGTTCTTGGACATCCATAAAGCCTGTAACATGACATGGCAACACGGTATACTAATAAAGCTCTATGCTTATGGTTTAAGAGGTAATTTGCCTATTTTTATTACCATTTACTAATGAGACAGAACTTTCTGTGTCAAATTGTCCCATAATGTAACAATGGATATATTTATCCAGGAAAACGGGGTGCCACAGGGAGGTGTCCTTAGTCCCACTTTGATAGTATTATGATCAATGATACTGTCATCAGCTCCCATCCCGAGGAATCTTAAATACTCACTCTGTGCTAAGGATTGTGCAATACAGCGCTCTTCCCGTAATGCACAATTTTCGGCTGGGCGGATTCAAGCAGGCCTTCATTCCATTCACCAGTGGGCCTTGCAGTGGGGATTTAAGTTTTCCCTCCCTAAGTGTGCCACTGTAGTTTTCACTAATCGTAACGTTCCCGATTTGTTTAACTCTTTATAATCAGGCGGTACCTTTTCAAAATTCTGTAAAGTTTTTAGGCCTCCACATTGATCACAGATTAAATCTTAAAATCCACGATTATGATTTGCGTCCTCATTCTGGTAAAGCATTAAATATCTTCAAGTACCTAGCAAGTACTACTAGGGATACCGACAGAATATCTTTACAATTGGTGTTTAAGTCCTTTACTAGATCCAAGCTAGACTATGGCACACAGGTGTATGGCTCGGCATCTGATGCCACACTTAGGAGGTTGGATGTGTTACAGAATAAATGTTTTCTAATGTGTCTTGGAGCCGTTCAGTGTATGCTGTAGCACGAATGGAAGTGGAGGTGAATGTACCTCTCGTTCGTATTCTCCGAGACCACCTGGCCCTGTCCTATGGTGTGCGGACAATAAGAAAAAGTAACATCGGCAATGTGGCCTTTACCCCTTGCGTCAATATCACCATCTTCTGTGGGGGGTGCATCGGCCACTTGCTGTTTGCCTTCACTTACTGACTCAGGAGCTTGGTGTGGACGTCAGTGACAGTGACAAGTTGGTGTCAAAAGATATTGTCGGTTGGGAGCCACCTGGCTTTACTGTTGATATGTCATGGCTCCAAGCAGCAAATACCAAGGCGCCGGAGGCGGAGGTCTACCACTTGTTTCGTAACATCATCCTTCATCACTTAAGGTCCCATCAATTGTACATCGATGGCTCCAAGTCGAGTGAATACGTCAGTGCTAGTGTGTGGTCGACTGAATGTTCCCTCAGGCATCAGTTGCCGATTCATACATCTGTGTTTGCCTCCGAAGTTTTTGTGATTGACTAAGCCATAGACTATGCTCTAAATTCAAGGCATAACTCGTTTGCAATATATTTACTTTCAAAATCGGCCCTTCAGGCAATTGCTTCTTGCACTAAGGAGTCTAATGAGATCCAGTGCCGCATTGTTAATAAACTGCATTCATGCAACAAGTCCTTCACGTTGATCTGGATTCCTGGTCATTGTCGTATCCACGGCAATGAGAAGACTGAGTTACTTGCAAAGTCGGCTGTAGAGCTCGAGGAGACCTGGGACGTTCCTCATGATCTACGGTCGAATCTCTCTCTCGGAATGAAATCAGTAAATCTTCTGTGGCAAAATCAGTGAACCAGACTAAATATCCAACATGCAAGTCGTATCTGGTCGACTGGGATACTGCCAACTTTGCCAGTCGCCTGGAAGAAAATATGTTTGTGGATCTGACGAAAAAAAAATTCTGTTTTAACTCACATGAAACCATATACTAAAAGACGATTCCCACAGCACTGTGACATCGGTTATGTGGTGTTATCCATCCGTCATATCATCCTGCGCTGTCGGCGATTTATTCGTGAACGTTCTTCACTAATAAATTACTGCGGCACAGCAGACGTCCCCTTCACCCTTTCCACCATCCCGGGTGATGGGGATTTTGTTATGATTGAAAAGTTGATGGCTTACTTGAGAGAGACCAGATTGATCCGAGTGATGTGCTTTTTTTACACTATGGTTAAGGTTTTTATCGACTTCAAATATGTATATATTGTACTATTAATTACAGATGACATTTAACTTATTCGAAATAGTTCCTGTTGACTGATCTCTTTCTAATGTTGATGTCTCCTATATTAAACCCCTTTCCTGACAAGCTAATGAGTGAAACTGTGCAGTATAGAATGGTATTGGGCATTGCAGTCGATGATGGTCTGTTGGGCGAGGTACTTCACTTTTTGTACATATTTTGTAAATAGTTTATACAATCTTCATGAAGTTCTCCTAATTACGGACGACAGCTGACGTATATGGAAATGTTCCTGACTCGTCTGTTTTTTTTTTCATATACTGATGTCCCGTCTATTATATAGTGCCTCGACTGACAGTCACCAGGTGATGGGTGCAGGTACGTAATGTAGAAAGTAATTACATGTCTGCAGTCGATAGTTTTCTCTTGGTCAAGGTATTTTTATTATTAGTGTAGGTTTAGCTATTTTTATATTTAGGATTTAGCATAGGTTAGTGATTTGTCTGTTGGATTTATTATGTTTAGGATTGTTATTTTTTGTATTTTTTTCTATGAGTGTGATATGTGGAAAAAAATATATAAAATAGAATTATTTTACACACACACACACACACACACACACACACACACACACCGCTCGCTGGTGCAGTGGTAACGCTCTCGCTTGCCAACTGGTGGATGGGAGTTCGCGCCTCGCTCAGGTTGCGAAAAGTTTCACTGACGAAGTGGGTGGTTACTGTCCCCCTTGAGCAAGGGGACGGGTGTGTGCGTGTGTGAAGGTCACAGCCTTGCCCTTAGATCGGACTATAAGAGCTCTCAGCTCCCTTCCGGGAGGGTAAAAGCTGACGATCATGACCATCAAAGTGATCCTGACCGACCCGGTGAATTACACACACACACACACACACACACACACACACACACATATATATATATATATATATATATATATATATATATATATATATATATATATATATAAAGTCACGAGAGACTGATGCATGGTCGCAGGGAGTGCAGACGCGTTTTTTTGGCTCTCCTCTCGCTTTGTAGGCCTGCTCCACCGGCAATAGCTTTTTTTATTTTTTCACCCCTCTGGTAACGCTAGGGTTAGCTAGTACCCAGTTACATCCCTTCCCTGTTAGTTTAGAACAGTAGGTATCCATTCATATACACTTAGCTTGCCTTTGTTTATTCACCCATGGAAGGTCCAACCTACTGATCCCTATGGGGCGTGAATAGACAGGGTCGGGACTCCCTGGATTGTTTTGAGAGGGCAATCTCAGGCTTAGGTGTTTTGCCCTGGTTTGTGCCCCTTGATACTTTTCCCCTTTCCCTCTGCCCCCGTTAGGTGAAAGTGGTTTCTATGGCAGACGTCCCTGATGCCTCCCCCCTCCCTCAGGGGAGGAAGTGGTCCTGATGAACCACAGACTGCCACATGAACTGACCGCCCCCAGACTGAACCGCCCCAGAGACGCACCCCGATGGACATCCCTGTAAATAACGCCAAAGCTGTCACCCTATATACTCTCGTTTCCAAACCCTTGACCAGTGTCAAACCTCTTCTTATCAAGGTGATTGATGGCTGGGCTGGGGAAGTGGAATATGTAAAAAATCTTGCCAGTGGTGACCTCTTGATTAAAACTGTCAAATCCTCCCTGGTTTATGACTTGATGAAACTGCTCGTGTTTCATTGTTTCGATGTCGAGCCGAGAATCACATATCGCATGAATTCCTGCAAGAGTGTACAAGGACCTCATTGTCTTGGAAGAGAATGAGAGCATACGTGAACTTGCACAACTAGATGTGATTGACGAATGATTTATTACTCGTTTTGAGGAAGAGGCAAGGATGAAGACTGCAACAAACATCTTGACATTTGGCAGAGCGAATCTCCCAGCCCATGTAAAAGTCTGGTTTGAAATTATCAACGTCAGGCCAAATATCCCTAGTCCTCTTCGATGTTTACGATGTCAGTTATATGGACATAATGATAAGACTTGTCAGACTTCTCAATCAGTGTATGGCAAATGTGCAACACAAGGTCACGATGCTGACCACTGCATATTGGAGACTGCCTGTTGCTATCATTGCAAAGGTACTCACTGCACGTCCTCTAGGAATTGTCCCAAGTGGAAGGAGGAGAAGGAAGTCTACACGGTGAAGCGAACTGAGGGCACATCCTACTACGAAATTAGGATAAAAGTGAAGGAGTTGCATCCAACTCCCACGCCGAATAGGTCCTGTGCTTCGGCGGTGATGTCCCGTTCTGTTGAAACACACTGACCCTGAACCGGTTCCTCTTGCCACGCACTCTACCTCTCCACCTCATCGTCCTGTCTGATCCAACTCTTAAACTGACATCCCTACTGCAATTTCTTACTCTCAGGCTGCTGGTGCCTCTCAGCCAGTAAAGTCTAAACCGAAGTCCAACAACTCAAGTAAGAGTAATATGACCACCCTCATGAAACAGTCATGTCCTCATGTTCTTCCCACACTTGGTCCAGTGAGAGAGAGAAGGATAAACTCTTCCTCGGGGGTTTTTGGGAGCCTCATTATTGATGACAAAAGGAAGGTTTTCGTTAACAAGCACAGGGACAGGTCCCCCGGCAGTCGCTCACCTGTTGGCTGACAGCATAAAAAGACTAAGAACACTGGCCACAGTCGTAAATCGTAAACCGCTGCATTCCCTCTGTTTCAGTGGAATTATAGGACTCTTGGGAATAAATTTCATAATATAGCAATCTTGCTTTCCGTACTAGGGCCAGACTTTTTTTTGTTTACGGGAGACGTGCTTGGTGGCTCACCCTGGTCCTCCACAGTTTAAACACTACTACTCATATAGAAGATATGGTGGTCACGGAGTTGCCATATACACACACAAATCACACCCACAAACGGAAGTGATTCTAAATTCTACTCTGGAAGCTGTTGCATGCAGAGTAATATTAAATAACACGTATCTGTTTGCTCTCTCTACTGTCCACCACATGGCCCCATCGATAGTGATGCTTTGAATTCACTATCTGAACATCTTCTGGGGAATAAGTTAATGTTGGGAGATTTTAAAGCTCATAACTATCAATGGAGTAGCTTGAGGATCGATGGTCGTGAGGAGCAAGTAGCCGACCTAATATTACAATTCAACCTCTGTGTTCTGAAAGATGGTAGAGCGACTAGTGCAGATGATCGTACTGGTAACTTTTCGGCTATTGACTTATCTCTGGCATCCCAGGGTATAAATCAAGATTTCTCGTGGAACTCTTATGACGGTTCCTTGGGGAGTGATCATATTCCCATCTGTCTTTCTGATACATGCGTCATTATTTCGGGCCTTTCACCTCCAAAATTTATACTATAAGAAAGCACATTGGGATCCTTCTTAAGGGTCACCGACTTAGACATATCTTGGGAGTCCATAGATGTTAAGGTTGAAAATTTAACCAATTCCATATTACACGTGGCTGACACTGCAAGATTTCTACAGTCATGCGAAGCAATCCAGTGGATGCCAGATTCATGACAAAACATAAAGGAAATGCAATACTAGATACAGGATTTTTGATAGGCTACTGAGGAAAATTTTATTGCATATAATCAGACACGGGCTAAGGCAAGGAGAATTATTTGAAAGGCTAAACGTGACTCCTGGCGATCTTTTGTGTCCACGCTGAATCGATCTACTCCACTCAGTAAAGTATGATCCACCATTAGAATATTTAATAATAAAAGCCTGTTACCACACTGCAGTTCAATATTAACATCTATGATGATCCCATGGACGTTGCTAACACCCTCACCAGGAGTTTTTCCCATGTAAGTAGCTCAGCCAATTATTATCCTCGTTTCTAAAATCATAATTACACGGCTGAGCTACAGCTATTACTGTAGACTTTGCCACAGAAGACATAGAATTCCCATACAATCAAGACTACGCAGATGAACTGCTCGTTGCCCTGATATCCTGTAAAGACACCAGTCCCGGATGAGACACCATCATTTACGGTATGATCCAGCATCTTAATCAGAACAACCTGATTAAGCTATTAGCAAAATGAACTTTGGGCATCCCAAATGTTCCCAAACTCTTTGGACTTTGCGCATTTCATACCGATACCCAAAGAGGCTGGTCGTCTTATATATCACACTTCATTTCGCCCTACCGTGTTGATTCTTATATATGTAAGGTCATGGAGAAGAGCCTTAATACTAGGCTTCTCTTGGTTTTAGAGTCAAAGAATTTATTAAATGATCAACCGTGTGGCTTCCGTAAATACAAAAGTTCACTAGATCATTTAATGAATTTGGATCACTGTTTTGCAAAGGCATTTGCCAATAAAAAATTAGTGATAGGGGTGTTCTTGGACATCCATAAAGCTTGTAACTTGACATGGCTACACAGTAAACTAATGAAGCTCTGTGCTTATGGTTTAAGAGATAATTTGCCTATTTTTATTTCCAATTTCTTAAGGGACAGAACTATTTCTGTCAAATTGTCCTGTAACATAACATTGGATATATTTATCCAGGAAAACAGGGTACCACAGGGAAGTGTCCTTAGTTCCACTTTGTTTAGCATTATGATCAACGATACTGTTATCAGCTCCCATCCCGAGGAATCTTAAATACCCAGTCTATGCTCAGGATTGTGCAATATGATGCTCTTCCCATAATGCATAATTATCGGCTGGGTGGATTCAACAGGCCTTCATTCTGTCCACCAATGGGCCTTCCAGTGGGGATTTAAGTTTTCCCTCCCTAAGTGTGCCACCGTAGTTTTCACTAATCGTAATGTCCCCGATTTGGATTTAACTCTGGATAACCCGAGGCATCTCGTCGATGTATGGGTACGTCACAACGTTTTGTCACAGCTAGACCAGTCGACGTACTGGTACGTCATGCAATTACAAGGTTCATAATTTGCACAATTTTCAATTTTTGCGCATGATTTTTGGTATGTATACATGGGACACCTTCCTCTATTCCTCTACAAGATGCCAGGCAGGGACAATGCCTTACCCTGCATGACCTCCCCTCCCCCACACACCATTGTCTTGGCAATTCACTTGTTACCAGTGACCTGACCAATAAAGGCATTCAGGGCCAGAGTGATTCCCCAATCGATGATAATGTGGCGGACAAAGTTTACGTAGCATTAGAGGAAGAAACATTCAGAAATGATGATCAGGTAATGTTGCCAAAAAAGGTCACGTATGTTGATGTGTTAATAAGTGAAACAATGCTTATATTGCCTATATTATTGTTTGAAAACCAATATACTCTCGTACTACATATAAATTCGTACCAAATAAATAAATAAATACCGTTTATGACTGGTGTGGAATAGTTACCCTTCCATAGAACTCGTTTTCTTTGGAGCCAGCCTGATAGAAAACGTTTTTGTTCATTTTTTTGAAGGCTCCAAATGCTTGCATGCGTCGGCCTTGGTCACCTAATGGCGGCTCTCCATGCTGCATGATCCATTGCAGCCTCCCTGTTCAGTCCCTTAACTCTGAGGTCACACTTAATTACCTCGTCCCATGTCTTTCTCAGTCTACCCCTCGTAACCCCATCCCCAATATTAACACTTCTCACCTTCCTCACCCAATTATCATCCCCCATCCTCTCCACATGTCCAAACCATCTCAATCTACCTCTCCTCATCACAACACCAATACTCTGTGGTCCCATCCTATCTCTCAATTCTTCCATCATGAACCCAGCCCCCCCGGACCTTGCACGGAGGGATGTACTACACATCCACGTAATCATTGTCATTTCTGTACATCTGAGCCAGCGAATATCCTCCTCCTTCACTGCCCAGGTCTCACTACCATACAGCATTACACTTCTAACACATGCTGCATACAAAGACCCCTTAGCACGTAGGGAAAGTCCTCTCAATGTCAGGAGAGGCAAGAGTTCCCTGAACTTCTTCCAACCACTTCTCACCCTAGCCACAGAGCTTGCTCCAGCCCCACCTCCAGCACACAACATGTCTCCCAAATAACAAAACTCTTCCACACACTCAAAAGATTCACCAGCAAGTTCAATCCTTTCACGTCTGACAATCTCCACCTGCTCTACCCGACATGCTGTACACATAAAATCAGCATTATCTTGCAGTCTACCTCTGATACCACTACATCTCTTATGTACGCATTTATCACAAACACTGCACAAGATGGAATTACTTCCCATGCCCTCGTTTGAAACTGCACATGGCCACTCTCCCTCGTCTTTGACAGTACCGCCACCAACCCTAGATACTATCACTTTTATCTGCATTTACCCTTAAGCCCTGCCCCATACCATCTCTCCACTTCCTAAACCTTTCCTTCGCCTCCTTTTCATTCCTGCAATCAACACCAAATCATCAGCATACAACAACTCCCACGGGAGTCCGTTTCTAAAGTCACGTGAAAGGGCTTCAAGTACCATGATAAACAACATGGGACTCAAAACCAACCCCTGAAATACACCAACATTCACGGAAAACCCATCACTCAAATCTCCATTCACTCTTACATGGGTGTGAGTACCCACATACATAGCCAAAACCACCCTAACCAGCCACTCCTCCAAGCCAAGCTTTCTCATTGCCCACTTCACCACCTCTCTAGGGACTCTGTCAAAGGCCTTTTCCAAATCAACAAAAACAAAATAAAGATCCCTTCTCCTACCAATACTTTTCCTGAAGCTGTCGAACAATGAATATGGCATCAGTGGTCTCCCTACCTGGCATAAACCCAAACTGCATCTCATCAATATTCACTCTTTCTCTAATCATACCTTCTAAAACTCTCTCCATTACCTTCATTATCTGATCTAAAAACTTTATACCTCTATAATTTCCTCTTTCCAGGGCATCGCCCTTCCCTTTATACACATTTACAATTACACTCTTCAGCCAATCATCTGGGACAACACACTCATAAATAATCCTATTTATCAGGTCAGTGACTAACTTCACCCCTATATCACCTGAGGCCTTCAACATTCCGGCAGTCAACCCAGACACACCTGCTGCCCTCCCCACCTTCATCCTGCCTATTGCCTCACTCACAGTAGCAGCATCAATCAAAGGCCAAGGGCCAGACACTGGATCTGCTGGCTCCAAACCTTCTCTGTCCCAGCCAAACTCCTCATTCAACAACCGGTTATAATTCTCTCTCCATGCATTTTTAATATCCTCACTGTTCACCACTACCCTTCCTTCATCATTCTTCACACACTGCTCACCTATAATATCCCGGTTATCCCTCTTCACCTGACCTGCCACCCTAAATATCACATTTTTCCTTCCCCATGATTTAGGTTATCAAGTAAGAGTCTCTGTGACTCAGACCTCGCCCTTTATACCTCTCTTCTAGCCCTACGTTTGGCAGCCAAGTATTCCTCCTTGCTACCATTTCCGGAAAAGCCTTCTTTTCTCCTTAACTGCAGCTTCTACACCCTCATCTCACCACCAAGTTACTTTATATCTTGGTGGTCCTCTTGTCCAACCGCATGTTACATCAGTAACACTCAAGAGATTGTTCTTGAGGGCTCTGTACTGTTCATTAAAGCCTCTGTCTACAGCTCACTGTTCAGGCACCACTCTCCTCATCTCGCTATGGAAAGCATCCCTTACTACTTGGTTTTTCAGCTTCCATATTTTCCCTAGGTACATAAGTCCTCTTTTTCATCACTCGTTCTTTAAGCATCATATCACAAATCAGTAGTTTGTGCTGCTGCACACACTCATCACTTCCTATAACTTTAACATCCCTTACTAACCTCCTATCGACCCTCCGAACCAGAAAATAATCTGACTGCTATTTCCCCCAGACTCATACGTAATTAAAGGATTTGAATTTCATAACAGGCAGACTTTACCGATCTACCAGAAGACCCGCCAACATGTCGTAAAAATACCCTCGCTAATATCAATACACCAGTCCTGTACGAGACAGCCCTAGCATGTATTCAGTATGGACGGTGGGTGTTACGGCCGAAGTGGTGACATGTAGACGTGTAGGATATGTAGGAGGACTACTGGGCCTTGGGACCAGGCTGTGAAACCTATGCCCAGAGTCGAGCATAAAAAAAAAAAAAAAGATGATAGATAGATAGATATAGATATAGATATATTGCCATACGCCTTAATACCGTAATGGGTGGCCACAAACAAATTGCCTCCATGTAGCCCTGTCCTCTGCCATTTCATTGCCCTGCTCCCAGCTCACATTCCCCCTCTTTCATATACCTCTCCACTTCTTCCCTCCATCTCATCCTTGGTCTCCTCCTCCCTCTCCCCCCTCTCCATCTCACTCACATACACTCTCCTCGTCAGTCTCTCACTCTCCATCCTTTCCACGTGGCCAAACCACCTCGGTGTGTTTCTCCTAACGCTTCCTATCTCATCCACATCCACCCCACAGTGCTTCTTCACTTCCTCGTTTGTCAGTTTGTCTCTCCATGTGACTCTACATTCCCCTCTCAAATAACTCATTTCCACTGCTCTCACTCTTGACTTCTGTCCCTTTAACAAGGCCCAAGGTTCACTTCCATACGTTAGAGTTGGTATCACGATACTGCCATGTAGTAACTTTTTCACTTCCATGCTCACCTGTTTCTTGTCACTGCTTTCAAGGAACCAGCAACGTTTCTTCCCTGTTGTACCCATTCAAGGTTTACATCCTCTAAACTTCCATCCTTACTCATCTCACTGCCCAAGTACTTAAATGCACTCACATTTTCCGTTTCCTTTTCATCCAACCTCACTGTATATTCATTGATTTCACTTCTCTAGAAGACCATAACTTTACTCTTCCCTACATTCACCTTTAGATTCCGTTTCTTACACTCCCAAACTCATCCACCAAGCCTTGCAGCTCCCCTTCGTCTTCATTCAATTAACAACACAGTATCATCTGCAAACAACAGTACAGGGAGTTTCCAAAACACTGCCCTCTCTCATTAGGGCCACTCCAACATCCACTGCCCTACCTTGTATCTCTTTTATAATCCTGTCCGTATACAGATTGAACAACCATGGAGACATGACACATTCTTGTTTCAATCCAACCTTCAGATAGAAAAATTCACTCAGTTCACTATCCACACGCACTGCAGCCTTAGCACCCTCATACATGCTCTTCACTGTCTTCGGCAACTTCCCATCTACTCCACATATTCTTAATACTTTCCACAATCCTTGTCTATCCACCCTGTCATATGCTTTCTCCAAATCCATGAAAGCCACATACAGCTTCTTTCCCTTCTCTAGAAATTTTTCCACAAAATCTCAGAACAAATATTTGATCTACACAACATCTTCCCTTCCTAAAACCTCCCTGTTCTTCCCCAATTAATTCCTCTGTTATTTCCCTAACTCTGTCAATAAATATCTTACCATATACTTTTTTTATTACACTAAAAAGACAAATACCCCTATGATTACCACCCACTTTTTTTCCCCTTTTCATTTGTACAGGGGAATAATTATACATGACTTCTAATCCTACTGGACCCTACCTTCCTCCCAAGCCAATTAGCACATCTTCCACATCCATTCTCCTACTATCTCTCCCCCATGCTTCAGCATTTCACCACACACTCCATGTATTCCTGAAGCTCTCCCCATTTTAACTATCTTCATTGCTTCCACAACTTCCATCCTCGCTTCTCACCTCCCTCCATCTCCCAGCCATTCCGCAGCCACTTATACTTGCATTACTTTCATTCTCTAAGTTCAACAAATCATTAAAGTGTTCTCTCCATCTGTTCACTTTTTCTCCCTTCTCGACTAGTAATCTACCATTTTTATCTTTCACTCCCCAGCTAACATCCTTAGCACCCTGTCTTACTCTCTTTACCCCTTTCCAGAACATTTTCTTACGTTCCCTCCACTTTACACTTTACTCTCTCTCTCTCTCTCTCTCTCTCTCTCTCTCTCTCTCTCTCTCTCTCTCTCTCTCTCTCTCTCTCTCTCTCTCTCTCTCTCTCTCTCTCTCTCTCTCTCTCTCTCTCTCTCTATATATATATATATATATATATATATATATATATATACAGTATACACAACAGCAACATTAAAATAATACAATGGCAAGTCTACTGTAGTCAATTATATGCATGAGGAGGGTTTGGTGTATATATTCATAATATAAATGAGACATAACACTATAATTAAAGTAAGCATATATTGTGTGAAACTCATATTTTATATATTTTATAGAAATAAATATATATATATATATATATATATATATATATATATATATATATATATATATATATATATATATATATATATATATATATATATATATATATACAATATTTACTCTGTCTCACTTCTACAAAACGGTTCTTAAACACTGATTCCAGGTTAGCAATCCTGGCTTGCATTCTGTGCATGGCCAAGAGTAATATAAGAAATATGATGGAGCAATTACAAAGATGGCTGGAGCTGGGCTGCATACATAATATGGGTTGAACATAATCCATTCTTCCCAAGGTTGTATTGTCTCATTTATAAGTTGCATTGTTTCATGCTTGGGCGAAGTCAACTTAATACTTACATTTAAATTCATCCTAAGTAATGGCTGAAAGTACTTGTGTGTGTGGTTGAGAATGGCATAATGATTTTTGGAGGGCAGAGTGGATAGTGTAGGTGTCAGAACTGCACAGTAACCTGGTGAGATGTATAAACCAGATGCTGATGTATGGGCTGGAGGTATGTCTGGGCAAGTCACAAAAACTGATGTATTTTGAGTGAAGTAGGAAAACTGTGAATGTCCAGTGCGTTGATAATGGATGAGTTTGTCTGGAGCAAATGTGATTTTGCAATGATGAAGGACGTGATTTTTTTATGATAGCAATTTCACAAGCGACTGTCTCAGCTGGCTGAAACGTGAAGATGTACGCAGGACAAAGGTGAAATGCATGTAATGATGTGCAACATTTGTGTTCAATTGTTGTTTCACTAGTGAAGGTGACAGCGTCCTCTTTCTTGGAGACAATGGTGACTATTTTTGTGTTGATGGTCACTAATGAGTTATCTTTTTTAGAAGGAAAAGGGTATATTTGATAGACTGAAAAAAACAACTGTTACGAACTGTACATGAATTGCTATTGATGTTGTTGTGAGTGCTGCTTCCAAATATGGATAATATAACATCAGATTTATTTCTTGGAATGGTGTGTTGTTTCCCTCTAGTGCATTTACTTTCTCCACAATACCTAGAGATGACGTTTCTACCTTTCTTAGGTTCTTTACAATCGTCAGCATTCATGTGTTCTGGGTATCTGCCAACTTATGTTGATATAATTTGTACAATTTATTAAATGTTATTTATTTCCTCCAGATCATTTTCTGTAGCCAATCCAAAAATGATGCCTATAATTGCTCCACCTAGGTCGAGAAAAAAAAAACGTCTACTACGTGTATTTGTGATGTTTCCTGCCCTAAGTGTGTTACTCCCACCTGATGGGATGTCCAGGATCATAGTGAGCATTATGTGCTTAGCCTGTTCTAGCTTCCAGTCAATTAGCTTAATTCTGGCACTCCCTGTGTAGGGTGATCACGTGAGGAAGGACGTGTTAATACCGCTTCGAGAGTTGTAAGTGGTCCTGATATTTTCTGTAAAATTATTGGTAGGTGGCAGAATCGGTAGAGAGGAAGCCTGCAGTTCTAATGAACCCAGGTTCGAATCCCGGCTGGGGCAGGGAACAGTTTAAGGATTTGAATTTCATGAAAAGCAGACTTTTCTGATCTACCAGATGACTCGCCGACATCTCATAAAAGTATCCACGCCAACACCAGTACACCAGGCCTATATGAGGCAGCCCTAGCATGTATTCAATATGGATGGTGGGTGTTAGCGCCGAAGTGGTGACATGTGGAGATGTAGAAGGACTATTGGGCCCCAGGGAGGACTGCTGGGACTTGGAGGTAGTGATGATGAACACCAAGATTATCTCGATCTGTTTCCTTATTACCTAGAAAAGGAGTCTTAATCGTTTCCTAAGTCATGTAAATGCCTTAATATGGTGAAAGCTGTATTGGTTGCACTTATGTTTGTCTGGTATGCGACCTCAGTTTATTCAGATGTGTGTTAATTGCCTCCGGCTTTTTTTCACCGTGTGTACTAGGCTTTTCGGTTGTGTCCAGTGATTTATAATTGCAAGCTAAATTTCTTGAGACATTTTTAAAGGGATCAATATGAATTAAGGATTGTGGAAAGTATTAAGAATATATGGAGTAGATGGAAGATGCTGAATGCTGTAAAGATTATGTATGATGGTGCTAATGATGCAGTGCGTGTGGATGGTGAACTGAGTGAATTTTTCTCTTTGAGGGTTGGGTTGAAACAGGGATGTGTCATGTCTCCATGGCTGTTCAATCTGTACATGGATGGAGTAATAAAAGAGGTACAAGGTAGGGTAGTGGATGTTGGAGTGGCCCTGGTGAGAGAGGATAGTGTTTGGAAACTCCATGTACTGTTGTTTGCAGATGATACTGTATTGTTGAGTGAAGACGAAGGGGAGCTGCAAGGCTTGGTGGATGAGTTTGGGAGAGTGTGTAAGAAACGGAATCTAAAGGTGAATGTAGGGAAGAGTAAAGTGATGGTCTTTGAGAGAGGTGAAGTCAATGAATGTACAGCAAGCTTGGATGGTGAGGTATTGGAAAATGTGAATACGTTTAAGTACTTGGGTAGTGTGATGAGTAAGGATGGAGGTTTGGAGGGTGAAGTGCTTGAAAGGATACAGCAGGGAAGAAAGGTTGCTGGTTCCTTGAAAGCAGTGAAAAGAAACAGGGGAGTGAGCATGGACGTGAAAAAGTTACTACATGACAGTATTGTGATACCAACTCTAACGTATGGAAGTTAGGCTTGGACGTTGTTGGAAAGACAGAAGTCAAGAGTGAGAGCAGTGGAAATGAGTTATTTACGAGGAGCCTGTGGAGTCACATGGAGAGACAGGCTGACAAATGAGGATATAAAGGAGCGTTGCGGTGTGGATGTGGATGTGATAGTAAGCGTTAGGAGGAATATACTGAGGTGGTTTGGCCATGTGGAGAGGATGGAGGGTTTCACCCTCCACTGAGTGAGGTGGAGGGGGGAAGAGGGAGGGGGAGGCCGAGGATGAGATGGAGGGATGGGGTGGAGAGGTACAGTTGCGAGCAGATGACTCGAGGCCACCTAGTCCACCAACATGTTGGTGTTTTTTCTGGTAACAGAGGTGGGTATGAACATGACCGAGATTCACTCGGCTGTTCTGTCGAAACAAACCCAGTGATAATTTGTCAATGTGCAGTTCTAACTGGTCCACAGTCAATATCATGCAAGTAAACGTATTATACTGATAATGATTAATTTGTCATACACATGGTAGGTATATTTATAACCATAATATTACAACCTAGGTGTTCAAATAGTGGTGCGTTCATTCATGCGAGACACACGGGTATCGGTAGTGATTTATTTTGTTCGTCTATCGTCGTGAACCAAACAACCTTTACCAGTTTTCAAGAGACATGCCGTAGGATTATCAGCTTCCCCGAAACCTAGCATGATCACAAATAATTCGTGATGCCCTTCTCCCCGCCTCGTCAACCTGAGACACATAAACCTGTTATCAGCGAATCTGATGCAACTGGGAGAGTTAAAGGTGCATACCACAGTTATTGCTATAGAAGGGGAAGCAGGAGGCGGGACTGAGGAGGAGGGTGGGTGAGAAAGGGTTGGGAGAAGAAGGAGGATGTGGGCGTGAAGAGAACGATGGGTGAGGAAGGGTGGGGAGGAGGAGTTGGAGGGTCTGGGAGAGAGGAGGACAATGGGTGTGGAAGGGTGGGGTCGAGGTGGGAGATCTACTTTCAGGGCGGTAAGGTTGGCTATCCTGCATCAATTATTGGAAATACAGCTATATATATATATAGATATATATATATATATATATATATATATATATATATATATATATATATATATATATATAAAGTAACGTTGGGTCTGGTTAGTACTTGGATGGGTGACCGCCTGGGAACACCAGATGCTGTTGGCATCCCTACGTCAAGTGGGGTTGGTGGAGGATTAGTGCCCCTCCCTGTAAAACAATTAACTCTAAGCCCTTGGCCACCCTGTCTGGGATACATGGCGTCTGGCAATGAATGAATGATATATATATATATATATATATATACATTTATATATATATATATATATATATATATATATATATATATATATTTGTTATATTATTTTTATTCATTTTTTTTGTTTTTTCCACATCATACTTAGACAAAAAAAAAGAAATACCGAAAATAACAATCCTAAAACTGATCAACCTAACAGCCAAATCGCCAACTTACACTAAATCCTAAATATCATCATCATCATCAGCCGGACCACTGCAGGACCGGCCTATCTCGACCGAAGTCGGGACGATACAGCCAATGTATCTCTACCAAGTGGCTTAGGGTGTCTAGTAGAGATTGTATGTAGGGTGAGAAGTGCTTGTTAGTGTAATTATAGTGTTGGAGTGGCTTTGGATGTGTGTGTAGTCAGTGAACCAAGTGTAATCGGCCCGCGCAAGCCGACTGGGTGCAAGCGTACTTTATAGTAAGCCAGACTGGTTCAACCACAGCACCCCTGGTGTCCGCCAATGCAGTATGTGGCCGGGTGAACACTCCCAAAGTTTATTACTCTGGCGGGGTGCGAACCCTGGCTCACCCGTGTACGAAACACGCACTCTACCACTGTACCACAGAGGCTCCAAATCCTAAATATACAAATAGCTAAACCTACACTAATGATAAATATACCAACAGAAGACCATCGACTGCAGATATGTAATGCCTTTCTACATTACATACCAGCACTCACCACCTGGTGACAGTCAGTCGAAACATAACCTAATATAGGGGACATAATACATGAAATAGAAACAGACAAGTCAGGAACATCTCCATATATGTCAGCTGTTGGCCCTAATTAGGACAAAGTAAACAAGATGGTATAACGTATTTACATAATATGTACAAAAAATGAAATACCTCGCCCAACAGACCACCATCGACTCCATATGCCCACTACCTTTCTATTGCACCCTTGCACTCATCAGCTGGTGACTACCACACGAGGAACGTGGCTTAATATAGGGGACCAACATCAGAAACAGATCAGTCGGATGCAGGGACTATTTCAAATACGTCAAATATCAACGTTAATTAACAGTACAATATATACATATTTACAGTCAATGAAAACCTTAACCAAACTGTATAAAAGTCACATCACGCGGATCAATCCGGCCTCTCTCGAGAAAGCCATCAACTTATCAATCATAACAAAATCCCCATCATCCATTATGGTGGAAAGGGTGATGCGGACGTTTTCTGCACTGCAGTAATTTAGAAGTAAAACACATTCACGAATAAATCGCCGACAGAGCAGAATGATATGACTGATAGATAACACCGCATCGCAGATGTCACAGTGCGGTGGGAATACGCATCTTTCAGTATTTGGTTTCATGCAGGGGTGCACCCAGGAATTTTCTAAGGGGGGGGGGAGGCCGTAGTGAGGTAAGGTCAGGTAATCCGATAATTACTGGGAGGTCATATGCAGGTTTAGAGTCAGGGAGCTGCTGGCTCATGTGTTACTCTTTGTTTGTACTTGCCATTTTTGCATGCATTCCTGTTATCGAAATATATATAAATTTTTAAAGGACCCAGAGAGCTAAGGAGGGGGGAGCCGGGTGCCCCCCTGGTTTCATGTGACTTAAAACAGTACTGTCTAGCCTCAAACGTGGTAACACTTTTTCTTCCAGGTGACTGGCAAGGTTGGCAGTATCCCACTCCCGAGGTACGGCTTGCATGTGGAAATATTTAGTTTGGTCCACTAACCTTGCCACAGAAGATTGATTGATTGACAGAACACATGGCAACCGCAACAACAAAGTCATATGGTGCCGTATAAGCAAAAATATAAGGAGTAGAAATATAAAAACATTAAAAAGTAAAACTCCATATTAAAAACTAGACATCAAAGTAAAAACAGTGCAATCATAAAAGGTGAAGGATGCCAGCCTCCTTCAGAAATAAAAACACATCGTCCCCAGGGGTACCAGGGTCACTCCCAAGCATCGAAGAGAGACAGTAAATACCCCCCCCCCTCAGTGCCTCTATAGCAGCCTCCGACGTAAGTCACCCAAGCTGGGACACTGAACCAGGAAATGCCTGACAGTAAGGGGAACCCAAACAGTCATCACAGAATGGCTGCACGATCCCACACATGAATAACTCATATGTGAGTTGGTATGTCCAATGCGAAGGCGAGCCAGAACAGTTTCTAACTTACTAGGCATTGTAAAACAAACTCTTGGAGAAACGAACTTGGTGACTTCCTTTAGCTTGCTGACAGGAACGCTATCCCACCGGAACTGCCATCAAGCACGAACAGCAGACAATACTGAAGTGCGTAAATCATTAGCAGGTAGAGGGCAAGGAGCATGTACAGGTTGCAATGCCGCAGCCTTAACAAGTGCATCTACCCTTTCATTACCCATGACACCAACATGTGTGGGAACCCAGCATAAATCCACTCTTCCCCCAGCGATGAATGAGGAACAGCCACTCCAAAATAGCTAAAACTATAGGATGGGAAGAGTTAAAAAAGTCCAGGGCCAAAAGAGACCCTTGAGAGTCGCTAAAAATAGTAAAATGATTGTCATGGTGAGCGAACACCAGCTTCAGGGCTAAAACGATAGCTGATAACTCTGCAGTAAAAACTGAGGCAGCCAAAGGAAGATTACCTCCATGGTTAAAATTGGGAAATACCATTCCAAAACCAACACCAGAGGCGGATTTAGAGCCACCAGTATACACAGGCACAGATCCACCATGACTAGAAGAATGCTCTAAAAAAAATTGTAAACGATACTAAGGAGCAACAGAATCCTCTGAGTCTGCAAAAAACCTGCAGAAGGTGACCTTGGGCAAGATCCACGGGGCAACCCTCGGGAACCAAATAGGACTGACAGGTACTGTCGACAAACCAAACTCCTCCATGATATCCCGAACCCTATAGCCAAACGGACGAGGCATATGAGGGTGTCTACAATAATACAAAAAACAAGACTGTTGCATCACACACTCACAGATAATTGAGTCTGGAAGGCAACGAATCCGGAGCTAGCACCGTGCTGCAACAGACTGATGCAGTAAATCTAAGGAAGGCACACCAGCTTCCACCAACAAGCTGGGAATTGGAGGTGACCGAAAAGCCCAAGTTGCAAGGCGAAGACCAGTATAATAGATATCATCTAGAATTTTTAGTCTGGCCTTTGTGGCAGAAAAGTAGACCTCACACCCATATGACAGCTTGGAGGCTACAAAAACCTGAAACAAATGCAAGAGCATCCTTAGATCAGCACCCCAAGAGGTATGGGAAAGAACCCTCAAGAGATTGAGAGCCTTCATACATGATGCTTTAAGACTTGCCAAGTGTGAAACCCATGTCAAACGGCAGTCAAACGTCAGGCCCAAGAATTTCGTCTCGTCTACACACTGGAGTCTCCTGCCACAAAGCTGGAGATCAGAGTCTGGGTGTACCCCTCTCATCCTACAAAAGTGCATTGCCACAGTCTTAGAAGAGGAAAACCAAAAACCCTTGGAAGTGTCCCAGGCAGAAATCTTGTCCAAGGCAAGTTGCATACGCCGCTCAATAGCAAACATGCAGGAGCCAGAAAGCCATATAGCTAAGTCATCCACATAAAGGGATGAGGATACCCCAGTAGGCACAGTGTCGAGAATACCTTTGATGGCCACCGCAAATAGGGAAACACTTAAGACACTCCCCTGTGGGACACCTCCCTCCTGGCACAGTGGCGTAGAGAGGGTAGAGCCCACATGGACCCAAAATACACGATCAGTCAAGAACTCTCTAAGTAACACAGGCAGGCGACCACGTAAACCAAAGGCATAAAGTTGTTGGAGGATGCCATGGCACCAGGCAGTGTCATAAGCCTTCTCAAGGTCAAAGAACACAGCCACAAGATGTTGCTTAGAGGCAAAGGCTTCACAGATTGATGCCTCGAGCCCGATAAGGTTGTCGGTAGTGCACCATAATTTCTGGAAGCCACTCTGTGAAGGAGAGAGAAAACAACCCTTCTTCAAAAACTACATAAGCATGACACTGACCATCTTTTCAAATAGTCTGCACATGCATGATGTCAAACTAACATGGCAACAGTTGGAGATATGGGAATGGTCCTTACCAGGTTTTGCAATGGGAAGGACAACACCCAACTTCCAACTCTTGGGAATAGAGCCCCAACTCCAAACCCTGTTAAAAAGGTCCAATAAGAATTGAATTGAATCAGTCGGCAGATAACGTAGCATAGCGTATGGAATGTCGTCAGGCCCAGGAGCAGTATCACCACACTCTGAGAGGGTAGCATGCAGCTCACAGAGGCTAAAGTCTAAATTATACGGCTCTCCGCCATGAGAGCTAAAGTCAAGACCCAGCCTCTCCTGATTCCTAGAAGGATCCTTTTTTGAGACAGTGCAAAACTGATCTGCAAAAGCAGAGGCATCAGGTGCAGACACTCCATGTAGTCACAACACTGGTGGGGAGGGGGGCGTGAACCTAACAGAAATCTTGCATACCTTTTTCCACACAGACATTGGAGTAGAGGACATAACTGTAGAGACATATGACCTCCATGAGTTCGACGAGCATTCTTCATGACCCACCTGTAGTGAGCACGTGCTTTACGAAACTGGATTTTTAGAAAAACAACATCACGATTGGCAAAATACCGATGGGCAGCCACTTTGTAAGCTCTCTTTGCTATAGAGCGTCATCATTCCACCATGGCACAGGTCTCCGGAAAAAAAATATCAGAAGTCCGTGGGATGGAATGAACCCCTGCCGAGAAAATGGTCATAGTAAAATAATGTTCAGCATCATCAATAGTTGAAAAATCAGTAACCCTGTAGGCAAATACACATAGTTCCTCAAAGAGTGACCAATCAGCCCTATCCAGACACCAGCATGGCATATGGGCTGCAGGAATAGAGCAAGTAGTCTTGACCAACACAGGATAATGGTCACTACCATGCAGATCATCCAAAACCTCCCAAGAAAAATCAAGGGCAAAATCAGAGGAGGAGATGGTGAGGTCAATGACAGAGTATGTGCCGGTCTGAACATGGAAATGAGTCAGCTTCCCATCGTTTAGGACAACTAAATCTAAATCTCCAACCAAAGAGGCAAGAAGATCACCCTGGGGGTTTGAAAGTGAGTCACCCCACAAAGGATGGCGGCCATTAAGGTCACCTAGGAGAAGGAAAAGGGGTGAAAGTTGGCTGATAAGGGTTTCTAGATCAGCACTCATAACAGGGATGGAAGGTGGTATAGCACCTCCCAATGTGCATCTGTACTGCTAGAACTTGAAGAGGAGACTGTATCACAAAGGAAATAAAGGGGACATCAGAACAGCACAAAATTGCACATCCACCTCTGTGACTGCCAGGAGGTGATGCATGGAAGACTACATACCCTCTAATATAAGGGAACTGTGTCCCCCACCATTGTCTCCTGAAGACAAACACAGAGTGGGCTAAGGGCAGAGAGTAATAACTGCAACTTCTCCTAATTCGCCATGGCACCTCTACAGTTCCATTGGAGATAAATTGGTACTGATCGAGCCATAGTGAGTAGTAATAAATAATATGAGAGGAGAAACATCAAGGCTATGTAGCAACCTCACTGGGAAGGGTATGAAAGCCCTTCTTCCTAAGCGTGGAGCTCTGCCTTACGAAACGAGAAGACAATGAAGATTTAGTGTTTCCATGGATGGAAGGGCCTTTACCCCTAGACCAGTCCTGCCCATCACCAGAATGAGCCCGAGGCACAGAGACCGTCCTGGAAGACCCACTCGGTCCTGCCACACCCCCGCGTGGGGGTCTGGCTGGCACCTTGGGGCCAACCAGACGCTCCCCAACCGAATCTACCAAGGCCTGGCTCCTGGGAGGCTGATCAGAGGGAACGGGTGACTGAGCCCTTTCAGTATCCAAAGCCCCAGACCCCGCCACACCTGAGCAAGAACCAGGGACTGGGATCTTAGAAAGACCGTCAAGAACACCCACCGACTTAGACACCACCACTGCCTGGGTTGCTAAGCAAAGAGCCCCCTCAGAGTCCTCATGCAGCACAGAAGTTTGAACCTTAGGTGGAGGGGAATCACCCAAAGACTCCTCACTCCTCACCTGTTTGAGGTTGGCAGATGCAGTCTCCATCTCTATGCCAGAACTTGAGGACACACTAGAGACTGTTGAGGCAGACTTTGAAGTAGACTGAGCACTAGTAGCAGAGCGAGAAAATGGTACAGGAGCAGCAGCTGATACAGGAGTAGTAGTCAGAACACAAGTATCAACTGGTAGAGGAATAGCAGCCAGTACAAGAGTAGCAGTCAGTACAGGAGTAGCAGTCAGTACAGGGGTAGCAGCTGGTACAGTAGTAGCAGCCAATACAGGAGTAACAACTGGTACAGGAGCAGCATCCGGATGAGATGCAGACTGCAAATGTACTGGAGTCTCTGATCGACCACGAGGAGGAGTAGTAGGACATCTGGTATCAGACAAGGGATGAAGAGGAGGGTCAGAATGTGGAACAGGGACTCCATGACGGCACACAACAGGCTTTAACCGAGAAAGAATAGAAGCAAAGGACACACCAGGGCAGACATACATAGACATGACACGGTTCTTAGCTTTGGTAAAACGCAGCCTCTCAGAGGCTCTGAGAGACAAAATTTCATGTTCCATTTTGCAATGATCACAACATTTTGAAGAAGCAGCATGCTTACCACCACAGTTGGCAGAAGATACAGGGTCAGGGCATTCCACACCCTCATGAACATCTAAACTACATGATGCACAGACTGCTAGAAGACCTAGGGCAGGGCACCTACAAGTCCGGCCAATATGACCAAAACGCTAACAGTGGAAACATCTATGTGGCATAGCGATATATGTCTCAGGACTCCATATTATAAACACAAATCATAACAGAAAGCATGATGGATAGATAGATAGATAGATAGACAGAGCACCAGACAAGGTGTGGGAACGGGAAATTACCTTGCAACTCTTTAAGTGAAGGAATGTTGATCATGCACTGGAAGCAGTACATACACACAGACATACAGTGTTCTAGAAGCTTCCACGAGAGTAGAGCACACGTGACATATGGCCTAACTTTGTACTGGTACCATGCAGCGGTAAGAACGGCAGGGAGACTCAAGGAATCAAAAGTCTCAATCAAGGATGGAGTTGGCACAAGGTCACCATTTATCTACTTCTTAATCCTCTCAACCTTTATTACATTCTGGGCAGACAACTCTTCAACAAAGCATGCCTCATCATGTCAGTAGTTCCTTAGCTTAGTGCCATGAGAATGATTCAATGCAGCATGGGGGGAGCATGTAACTGACTGACCAGAAAGCTCTGATAAAGATAGAATAGTTGCATTCTGGGAAGAGTCAGACACCTCTGCTAACAAACTGTCATCAGCCTGTGGAACCATTTTAGGGGTCGCACCACAAGCAGTGACCAGTTCTCGATGGGTTTGGAAAATGTCAAATTTCTGGAGTCTACCCCAGCAGGACTACCTACAACTAAGAACTTGTTAAAATGTGCAGAAGGTGGAGCAAGTAAAGAATCCATAATACATAACAAAAACCTTCATTCCAAACCATGGAGCCCAACAGGGGGAGGTCATATGTCAGGGACAGTACCACTGACAACCCCAGGGGTAGCGGAGGAGTATACACAGGTAACCACTGGGGGACCTAGGTAAGAGTGACTTCGGGACTATAGGAGCCACCAGGCCCCCAGTGCTCACTTTAGCCAACACATGACCAGCCAATTGACCTAGTCGGGCCCAATTAGGCCGCCCGTCTAGTTAGAATAAGGGACCAAAGAGGTGTATTGCTAGCTGCAGGGCACAGCGTGCAGCATTGCTCAATCCCCAGGACTCCCGTCTTCTAGCATTATGGGACGCCACGCATGGCAAACACGTGGGGAGGCAATAGTCCCACCCTAGATGGTAAATGGACAGGGACTAACATCACTAGCAGGCCTCCTCCACCAGTGATGTAAGGGGTGCTTGGTCCACGAGGCCGACGAATACCGAACCCTACAAAGGTAGGCATGTCAGGACTCCATATTATAATTACAAATCATAATAGATAGATAGATAGATAGATAGACAGACAGACAGACAGATAGAAGTAGCAAGTCAGGGGATGAGATAGGTATTGTGTTTGCGAGAATCGAGCAATGCTAAGCATGCTTACACACTCTAACTCAAGGAATGCTTAATAGACACACGACAGCGCCTCGTGACCATACACACACATACACACATACACACACACAGGCTTCCAGAAACTTCACATCAGAATATTCCACGTGACACGACTCCTGCTAAAATAGGAATTTAGGAAGCAGAGCTCAGAAGGAGACAGGCCATAGAACCGGCAGGTAGTAGGGAGAAGGAGCCTAGCAGCATGGGCAAAAGGGTGGAAGAGAGAGAGAGAGCGAGAGCGAGACAAGGAGGTAGCTCGCTGGACTCTACTTATACTTCACTCTTGTGTGAGAGACTTTGTTAATATTTCCAAGACAAGTAAAAATAGTCCCATACTAGTCTTTACCTCTCCTGTCATTGCATGACAAAAAGGGAACCAAGATTATCTACTTACAAAACTACTCAAGTATAACAACCGCTCGTCCACGAGTCTAATATATGTATAACCGATCTACAAAACATCTCTACAACAAACTACAAATTATATTGTGAGATATGGCGGCAGCGAACGTACGAACCTCGTCTACGAATCAACAGTGAATTCCCACAAAATACAAGCTACAAGCCCACGAGTCTACATGTCTACAAGCCTGTGAGTCTAAAAGCCTACGAGTCAACGAGTGTACAGTTGATTCTGCATTATCAAGATTGAAAACAAAAAATACCTCTCACAACCAACAATTCACAACCAGCTCCTGACAGTATTCTCTCCCACCAGCCTCCTCCGTCTCCCCGATCATCACGCTGATTTAGAGGTGAAGAGGTCACAAGACGCCTTGCCAGTAGTTTAACAATGTACTGATACAAACAATCTTGCAATTTCTACAACGAACCAACGAACTACAACCATCTACAATCAACTACAAGTAACAACTCTACGAGTCGTCTGTATAATCTTCTACACACACGTACAAGTAGCGACAGTCTTCATCCCACAACGAGTATATCACAAGAGAAAAGGATCGAGAATACATCGAAAAAGAAGAACAAAACAAACAAATGAAGAGAGACACGACTCACAACTCACAACCACCAGACCTCACCCTCCTCTCTCTGCTACCTCCACCCAACCTCACCGCTGACGCAGGAGTGAAGAGGTCAAGACGACGATGCAAATACCAAGCCTATATTCACAACTCATCTTACTCATCTTCACTGAAGTTACTCATCGCTACTCATTTACTCACCACAGCTACCAGTGTGGGAAGTGGACGTCACCATAAGTGGTTGCTGAGACGACAACACGTCAATCAACCCGTGAAGGACAACGCTATCACCACGTGCAACACCACTCACACCATTCCCACCACGGTAAAAATTAGTGAGTTACATAGTTACTTCATTTATACAATACACAATGATAGACAAAAAACTTCTGCACAGACATATAACACGTGCTATATAGTTACAACTTTCGTACAGATACTTCAGTTATCTTCATAATTCAATCACTAAATAATCACCAACAATAAATATTATACACTGTATATATTCATTCATTTATTATAGCAGTTATTTACTACCAACGAGTGTTACCATTTTTACCTACATAAAATACGTGTTTCATACATACAGCTATACATTATTACATCTACAAAGTAATAAAGAAGATATACCATCACAGTTACTCAGTGAGCGATTAAAAGAATTGTATTAAACATTTATTAATTAAAGCTACCTAGTGGAAATAGATAAATTAACTTACAAGAAAAACCAGGAAAAAAAAATGGCCAACACAAATAACGTTAGCAAGAATGAACAACATCTTCCACACAATTGTGAAGACAATGATTTCCACACAGTCTATCTATCTATCTATTGCCAGACGCCTCAATCCCGTTTGGGGTGGCCACAAACAAATCGCCTCCAAGTCGCCCTGTCCCCCGCCATTTCACTGCCCTGCTCCCAACTCACACACCCCTCTCTCATATGCCTCTCCACCCCATCCCTCCATCTCATCCTCGGCCTCCCCCTCCCTCTTTCCCCCTCCACCTCACTCATATACACTCTCTTCGTCAGTCTTTCACCCTCCATCCTCTCCACATGGCCAAACCACCTCAGTGTATTCCTCATAACGCTTCCTATCACATCCACATCCACACCACAACGTTCCTTTATATCCTCATTCGTCAGCCTGTCTCTCCACGTGACTCCACAAGCTCCTCGTAAATAACTCATTTCCACTGCTCTCACTCTTGACTTGTGTCCTTCCAACAATGTCCAAGCTTCACTTCCGTACGTTAGAGTTGGTATCACAATACTGTCATGTAGTAACTTTTTCACTTCCATGCTCACTTCCCTGTTTCTTATCACTGCTTTCAAGGAACCAGCAACCTTTCTTCCCTGCTGTACCCTTTCAAGCACTTCACCCTCCAAACCTCCATCCTTACTCATCACACTACCCAAATACTTAAACGTACTCACATTTTCCAATTCCTCACCATCCAACCTCGTTGTACATTCGCTAACTTCACCTCTCTCAAAGACCATCACTTTACTCTTCCCTACATTCACCTTTAGGTTCCGTTTCTTACACACTCTCTCAGACTCATCCACCAAGCCTTGCAGCTCCCCTTCTTCTTCACTCAACAACACAGTATCATCTGCAAACAACAGTACAGGGAGTTTCCAAACACTATCCTCTCTCACCAGGGCCACTCCAACATCCACTACCCTACCTTGTACCTCTTTTATTACCCCATCCATGTACAGACTGAACAACCATGGAGACATGACACATCCCTGTTTCAAACCAACTTTCAAAGAGAAAAATTCACTTAGTTCACCATCCACACTCACTGCAGCCTTCGCACCATCGTACATACTCTTCACAGCATTCAACAACTTCTCATCTACTCCATATATTCTTAACACTTTCCACAATCCTTGTCTATCCACCCTGTCATATGCTTTCTCCAAATCCATGAAAGCCGCATACAACTTCTTTCCCTTCTCTAGAAACTTATCCACTAAAGATCTAAGAATGAATATCTGATCTACACAACCTCTTTCCTTCTTAAAGCCTCCCTGTTCTTCTCCAACTAATTTCTCTGTTCTTTCTCTAACTCTGTCTATAAGTATCCTACCATACACTTTTCCTATTATACTAAGAAGACAAATGCCCCTATGATTACCACACACTTCTTTTTCCCTTTTCCTTTGTACAAGGGAATAACTATACCTGACTTCCAATCCTCCGGGACTCTACCTTCCTCCCAGGCCAATCTGCACATCTTCCACATCCAGTCTACTACTATCTCTCCCCCATGCTTCAGCATTTCACCACACACTCCATCAATTCCTGGGACTTTCCCCGATTTAACTTTCTTCATTGCTTCCACAACTTCTATCCTACTGATTTCTTCCTGTCTTCTCACCTCCCTCCTTCTCCCAGTCATTCCCCAGCCACTTATACTCGCATTACTTCCATCCTCTACGTTCAACAATTCCTTAAAGTGTTCTCTCCATCTGCTCACTTTTTCTCCCTTCTCCACTAGTAATCTACCATTTTTATCTTTCACTCCCCTGCTAACTTTACTTTCACCCTGTCTTACTCTTTTCACTTCTCTCCAGAACATTTTCTTACAGTCCCTCCTCTTTACACTCAAATTCCTTCCAAATTCCTCATCCACTCTCTTCTTACTCTCTCTTACCAATCTTTTCACCTCTCTTTTCCTTTCCACATATAACTCTCTCTTCCGCCTCTCAACACAGTGCTAACACATATATTGCCCACGATAGGTACAATTGAACAACAAGTCAGTGTATATAGTTAATACTGTATATAGTGTGTATATATTTTATATAAAATAACAAAATATGGGGCTATATAATATCATTTTCAGTAATATCTGTGCAATATAAACTAAACCTTAAAAAAGGGTCCCAAGGGAATTAGCCAGCAATTATGCAACCTCGAACAACACCGAAAAAGCGTAGACAAACGAAGAAAAACAAACTATAGAAAATCAATACATACAAAAAAAAAAAAAAAAAAGAAATAGTAATATTACATAACAAACAAATGAAAATAAGCGTAAGTGTTACTACAAATGCCAAAGTACCACATAAACTCCTTCTATAAGTGAAACAAAAAGCAAATTGTTGTCTCCACAAGCAAGTGGCATGGCACATCATCACATAAACTCCTTCTATAAGTGAAACAAAAAGCAAATTGTTGTCTCCACAAGCAAGTGGAATGGCACATCATCACATAAACTCCTTCTATAAGTAAAACAAAAAGCAAATTGTTGTCTCCACAAGCAAGTGGCATGGCACATCATCACATAAACTCCTTCTATAAGTGAAATAAAAGGCAAATTATTGTCTCCACGAGCCAGTGGCACGTCACATCATCACTATCATCGACCGCAGCATGACCGGATTCAGTGTCAGGACTGCAATTATTACAATTATGTAACTATAAACGATATGTAACTACAAACAATATGTAACAATTATGTAACAGCTGCATTAACAAGATGTAACTTTTATGTAACTTTAACTACAATTATAAGGCCAACACAATTATGTAACAGTTGCATTAACAAAATGTAACTACAGTTATAAGGCCAACACAATTATGTAACAGTTGCATTAACAAAATGTAACTACAGTTATAAGGCCAACACAATTATGTAACAGTTGCATTAACAAAATGTAACTACAATTATAAGGCCAACACAATTATGCATTACCACAATGTTATGTAACAATTCATAAAATGTTACAATTATGTATTACTACAATGTTACTACAATGTAACAATTACAATACAATTATGTAACAATTCACTATGTTACAATTATGTATTACCACAATGTTACTACAATATTATGTAAAGTCATACAATTTTACCACAATTCTGTAGTACCAGAATCATCACACAAGTTAGGTGAAATATTAGACATTACTAAAGGGATAACTCAATATGTAATGTAATAACCTAGCAGTATTACCATTGCACAATTATATATGTATGTCCATTAAACATACACATCTTACAAAATGTCATATAACAACCGTTGCATTTGTTCAATTATGTATACAACTTGTTTAAAATGTAATACTACTGGATCAGTACAACATTAACATGAATATTATATGTATACAATATTATAATCAATATTATGTACTAATAGATTAGCATATGTCAATAATAATTACTGTCGGAGGACCTCCAGTGCGTGACCGAGCAGTGTCAGGACTCCATACTATAATTAAAATCATAATAGATAGATAGAGATATAGATAGACAAACAGATAGAAGCAGCAAGTCAGGGGATGAGATAGGTATTGTGTCTGTGAGAATCGAGCAATGCTAAACATGCTTACACATTCTAACTCAAGGAATGCTTAATAGGCACACGACAGCGCCTCGTGACCATATACAGACTTTCTCCTCCAACTCCACCTTAGATGATTCCGGTGCTGTTCCTCCATCACTTCCCCCCTCTGACTTCCTCGTGGCTAACATCAAAATTTCTTCAGCTGATGTATTTTCTGCCATTGCTGGCCTCAGTACTAATAAGGCATATGGGCCTGATGGAGTCCCTCCTGTTGTTCTCAAGAACTGTGCTTCTGTGCTTACTCCCTGCCTAGGCAAACTCTTTCGCCTTTGACTGTCAACTTGTACCTTTCCTTCTTGCTAGAAGTTTGCTCTCATTCAGCCAGTCCCGAAGAAGGGTGACCATTCCCAACCCTCTAACTATCGTCCAATTGCTTTAACATCCTGTATCTCAAAAGTTTTCGAGTCAATTCTTAATAGAAAAATTTTAAAGCATCTTTCCTATCACAACCTTCTTTCTGATCGTCAGTAAGGGTTCCGTCAGGGACGCTCCACAGGCGATCTTCTCACCTACCTTTCAGACTCCTGGTCATCCTCCTTTCGGGACTTTGGCGAAAGCTTTGCCATTGCACTTGACATCTCAAAGGCTTTCGATCGAGTCTGGCATAAATCTTTAATTTCCAAACTGCCCTCTTACGGTTTCCATCCTTCTATCTGTGCCTTCATCTCTAGCTTCCTTTCTGGTCGTTCTATAGCCGCTGTTGTAGACGGCTATCGTTCTTCTCCTAGATCCATTAACAGTGGTGTTCCTCAGGGCTCTGTCCTATCACCAACTCTCTTCTTTTTATTCATCAATGACCTTCTAAGCTGTACATCTAACCCTATCCACTCATATACTGATGACTCCACCCTTCACCTTTCCATTCGATTCCCACAACGTCCATCTCATCAGTTACTTCAACAGGCAAGGGATGAGGCTATGGCACACCTAATGTCTGACTTGGCTCGTATCTCTGTCTGGGGTAAAAATAATCTGGTTGTTTTTAATGCATCAAAGACTCAGTTTTTGCACCTATCAACCCCTACAAAATCTTCCACAGGTATACCCACTTATATTTAATAATATTCAGTTTAATCCTGCATCATCGTTGAACATGCTTGGGGTTTCATTTGCTCGGGACTTGTATTGGAAAGATCATATTACATCTCTTGTAAAATCTGCTTCCAGGCGATTGGGTGTGCTAAGCCGACTCCGTTCCTTCTTTACCCCTGCACAATTGTTGACTCTATACAGGGCTTTTATCTGCCCCTGTGTGGAGTACAACTCTCATGTATTGGGAGGCTCCCCATATACAGCTCTTCTCAATAGGGTGGAGTCAAAGGCTTTTCGTCTCATTAACTCTCACCCTCTTACTGACTCCCTTCAACCCCTGTCTCTTTGCCGCAGTGTTGCATCTTTGTCTCTTTTCTATCGCTACTTCAATGGTCACTGTTCCTCTGAACTGTCTGCATGTATTCCTCTACTTCTACAACGGGCGCGTAGCACCCTTCTAGCAGCAAACTCTCACCCCTTTTCTGTCCAGCTCTCTAATGCAAGAGTCAACCGTTACTCCCAGTCCTTCATTTATGCAACAGGTCAACTCTGGAACTGTCTCCCTCTGTCTGTATTTCCTGCTTCCTATGATCTCCAGCCTTTCAAACGCAGTGTGTCCAGGCATCTCGAAATGAATGGATCTTGAATTTGGCTCTCTCCTGTATTTGTTTTTCTCTTGGAGGAAACAGTATTGCGGGCTCATTGCCTTTGGTTCCTTCTTCCTCACATAAAAAAAAAAAAACATACAGGCTTCTAGAAACTTCACATCAGAATATTCCACATGACACGACTCCTGCTAAAATAGGAATTTAGGAAGCAGAGCTCAGAAGGAGACAGGCCATAGAACCGGCAGATAGTAGGGAGAAGAAGCCTAGCAACATGGGCAAAAGGGTGGAAGAGAGAGAGAGAGCGAGAGCGAGACAAGGATGTAGCTCGCTGGACTCTACTTATACTTCACTCTTGTGTGAGAGACTTTGTTAATATTTCCAAGACAAGTAAAAATAGTCCCATACTAGTCTTTACCTCTCCTGTCATTGCATGACAAAAAGGGAACCAAGATTATCTACTTACAAAACTACTCGAGTATAACAACCGCTCGTCTACGAGTCTAATATATGTATAACCGATCTACAAAACATCTCTACAACAAACTCCAAAGTAGGTGGCACCACCAACCACACTTCAAGCCCCGCCACCACGTCAAAGTGACCCCCTGCAGTGGGGTCGCCACAGAAGATTTATTGATTTCTTTCCAAGAGAGAGATTCGACCATAGATCACGAGGAATGTCCCAAGTCTCTTCGAGCTCTACAGCCAACTTTGCAAGTAAGTCAGTCTGCTCATTGCTGCAGATACGACAATGACCAGGCATCCAGATCAACATGAAGGACTTGTTACATGAATGCAATTTATTAACAGTGCAGCCCTGAACCTCATTAGATTCTGTAGTGCAAAAAGCAATTGCTTGAGGGGCTGATTTTGAATCTGAAAATATTGCAAACGAGTTATGCCTTGAATTTAGACCATAGTCTATGGCTTTGTCAATTGCAAAAGTTCATAGGTAAACACAGATGTGTGAATCGGCAACTGATACTTAAGGGAACATTCAGTCGACCACACACAAGTACCCACACATTCACTCAACTTGAAGCCATCGATGTACAATTGATGGGACATCAAGCGATGAACGATGATGGTAGGAAACAAGTGGTAGAGCCCTGCCTCTGGTGCCTTGTTTTTTGGTGCCATGACACATCAACATTAAATCCGGATGGCTTCAAACCCGTTTTATCTTTTGACACCAACTTTTCACTGTCACTGAGGTCCAAACCAAGCTCCTGAGTCAGTAAGTGGAGGCGAATAGCAAGTGGCAGAGCACCCCACAGAAGATGGTGGTATAGACGCAGGGGGTTACAGGCCATGTAGCTGATGTTACTTTTTATTATTATCCGCACACCACAGGACAGGGCCAGGTGGTCTCGGCGAATACGGATGGGAGGCACATTCGCCTTCACTTCCATTCCAGCTACACTTGTACACCGGACAGCTCCAAGACATTCGCAAACAGTAACACATCCAACCTCCTCAGTGTGGCATCAGATCACAAGCCTTACACTTGTGGACCATAGTCTAGTTTGGACCTAATAAGGGACTTATATTGTACACCATTAATGAAGATATTCTGTCGGCACCAAGTATTACCTGCCAGGTACTTGAGGACAGTTACTGGTTTATCAAAACCAGCAAGCAAACCATTAATGTGGATTTTAAGATTCAATCTGCGATCAAATGGAGGCCCAAAACTTTACAGAAATTGAAAAGGTAATGCCTGATTATCCCGTCATGTCCCGACCAATTTTCCACCACTGACTCCCCCCAGTCCCGACCAGTTTTGGAAAAAAAAAACTTTTTGCCTATTAAATACTCGATACAGATAGCAGTACTCCTTACCTTACTGGGTCGTTGAGGCATTCAATAGGAGGTGGGTGGATGTGGCGTGTTTGCAGGAAGTCCGGTACAGGGGTGGATCAGCCAGAAAGATTGTTGGGAAGGACTGTTGCTATAAGTTGTTTTGGCAAGGGGGGGACAGACGGATATGGAGGTATTGGTGTGATAGTTGTGGAGAAATGGGTGGAATATGTTTTGAATGTTATGAGAGTAAGTAACAGGATATTGGTAGTGAAAATTCTGTTCGGTAGGATAGCTGCGATTATATCGGCATATGCTCCACAGGCAGGATTGGATGAAGCAGAGAAAGATAGATTTTGGGATGATTTAATACATGTAGTGGGTGGTATGCGGGATGATGAGATAGTGTTTTTGGGAGGGGACTTAAATGGTCATGTAGGTGAAGCAGCACAAGGTTATGAAGGAGTGCATGGGGGATGTGCGTATGGTATAAGGAATGCGGAAGGAGAAAGGATACTTGAGTTTGGGGAGGCAATGGACATGATTATGTGCGACACATATTTTAGGAAAAGAGACAGTAGGTTAACTGTTCCCTGCCCCAGCGGGGATTTGAACCTGGGTCCGGTAGGACTGCAGGCCACCTCTCTACCGATCTATCTGTCTTTTATACATGTACAATATTATTGTTACAATTATATTACTACAATGACTACACTTATGAGCACTGTTACATAATTATCAAAATTGTTACTTTTACAATGTTATATATTTCACTTTGTTAGCTTACAAGCTGATTGTAATGTGTATATAATATGCATTAATGTTATGACAATATTTACTGTCGTGGGTACGACAGCTTTGCGTGACTGAGCGATATGTAAGCACTAGTATATATCTCATAAAACAACGTGCAGGATGTAGTGTCTGCTGGAGACATACACAGCTTCTCACTGGGAATGTCAATCCTGATAATGAATATCCACAATCTTGTCCCGGGCCATCAAGAATGTCTTAACATATGATGTATCTCAAAGAACCTCTTGTAGTCCAGACGACCAAGAATTTCATGATGTATTCAAACACGTGGGGTAACCAGCTGTCCACGCGAATGGAAATCTGCCAGACTCAGCATCACATACACACATATTCTGCATGATGTATATAATGTTGGAGGGATTCCCTGCAGGTCAGAAGGGGTCAGAGAAGGCCCGGGAACACGATCAGGGCGGAAGGCAGGAGATTGGGTCAGCTAGGAGGTTTCGCCATCACGCTACGTTACGCAGTAAATCACAGTTCGGTATAACTGTGTACAATAAACTCTGTAACCCAAGAGTGCTCTAACTCACCTGGCTGATACACAAAGGAGGAAGGTGGGAAAGAGTCCTACCTATTCACTCTAGTCGACGACACACCATTTTACTAAGCAGCGACAACCTCGAGCCATACGATGTCTCATAACTATTTTGGCAGTGCTTCGACGGTCTACAATCCTCCTTATCTCTCTACATGTACCTACGGCTAAGCTCATTGAGACAACAAGAATAAAAGGAGCAAACAGTGAGAAAGGAGACCGCCAAGTTGACATACTCGCCGAACAGCAGTGACAGCAACAGTGATGAAGCCACTGATAGTGAGAGTGATTACACCCCTGCCACTGCAAAGAGGTTGTGCCAAGCAAGGAATATTTTTACTCCACAGCTGATCGCAGCATTTGACTGTGCTTAAGTCAGTGACTGATTGGCAGTTCACGTACTATTCACGTCATATTCTGCTTTGGGTCATTACTGCTCAGAGTTTGCAGTCAGTCAGTTGTTGATCAGGAAATCAAGGTGAACCCAACGGAGGGCAATTGTGGAGAAGATCCATGAACATTTTGTTAGCAATAGGAGCCTAATCGTTCAATGGGAACGGAAAATCCTTCCAGATGACAGTGTGCAGAAGGTTAACTGTGTTCCTGTCATTGTCACTGACACGAGGAACTCCAAAGCTTCTTGGTGTACCGAAGATTCCTACAGGGACTGGATAAGCAACAGCGAATGACGTGATGCAATGTCTCAAGGACTGGGAGTTATCAGGGAAGGTGGTCGGCATGAGCTTTGATATGACATCTAGCAACACTGGATCAGCGTTTGGTTCATGCACTCTTCTGCAGCAATGGCTGGGACGCCCACTATTTCATTTCTCTTGCCACCATCACATATTGGATTTAGCAGCAGGAGCAGTTTTCACAAAGTGCTTCGGCCCATATTCTGGTCCGAATATAGCCATATTCAAGAGTTTCCAATCAAGTTGGAAAACCATCAAACAAGAGAAGTTTGAGTTATTGATGCCAGTTGTTCTGGATCCTGCAGTATCCATAGCGTTTTGCAGTTGCAAAGAACAAGTTGTCGTTCTGCATCGAAGAACTTAAAATAGCTCATCCTACAGATGATTACCGTGAACTTGAGTTAGTCACTGTTCTCTTTGGTGAGCATTAACCAAAGACATCTTTCAACTTCCTCGGGCCAGGTGCCCTTCTTCGTGCGAGGTGGATGGCCTACATGATCTACGGCATCAGGATGTATTTGTTACGAAGCTCAGTTTCAGATGCTGCTGAGCTCACTGCCCTGAGATGCTTTGTAACATTCACTGAAGTATTGCATATCAAAGCCAGGCTCGATGCTGCATCAGCCATTGCTGCTCCAGCTGGAGAACTAACATTCTTGAAATCACTGCCCTCCTATCCTGATTCCAACATTACCAAAGTCGCTAGCTAAAAACTAGCCAATCCCCTTTGGCACCTGGATGAAGAAGTAGCCAGGCTCGCTTTATTCGACGGGACAATTCCCGTCGATGTTAAGCGGAAGATGGTTGTCTTTCTCAAGCGGTAACACGACGATAATCCTCAATCAAGAGCACATGTTGACCTAGCAGCAGAGGAAGTCATCGTCGATGAGCCTGTTGCAAATTTCATCACATCTGCAGCAAGCCGGATTATTGAGATTCATCAACAGTGACTTCCTAGATACAGATCCTGCCGACTGGGAGGGCAATTCCTCCTTCCACTCAGCATGACAAGTACTGGGCTCGACTGCCGCTGTAAATGACTGCCGAGCGTGGAGTAGCTCACATCCAGGACTAAAATCAAGTCATTACGAGAGATGAGCAGCAACGTCAATATCTACTGGAGGTTGCTGAGTGGCATTGTTCCAACTCCCTGGGATGAACAGAGCAGGAACTCCACCTAGCCACTCCGGGAATTGATTATTGCTTGTGAAATGCGCTGGTTTATAATACCATTGTGCTGTTTTATTTTTACCTGTCAAGTTGTCAATAAACCAGGATTACAGGAATGTAGTCTTTTCACTTCTTAATTACCCTACTGAAAAAAGTAAATATTCCTGTAATATTCGTTTCAGTATAAAAAATTGCGATATAGTTATCCTCCGACTCGGAGACCAAAATTCCGTTATAATCACTGCACGTATGGCAGTACTGACTCGTGGTTAAGGAAGTCTTTTAAGGACAGTATTTAGCAGCAACGATTTAATAATAATAATAATAATAATAATTAGTAGTAGTAGTTGTAGTAGTAGTGTAAACGCAAAGACACAGAATGCAGGCCTATTGTGCAATGGTTCTAAAGGTCCCAAAGAGTGTAATGTGTTATGATCATACAGATAAAAGAAAAGCTGTTGGATGTCCTTGTATCTTACATTTTAGCCAATCTCAAAACTTTATACATTTCAGATGTGGTAAAGAATCTAACAGTAATATGGTTTTGAACTGAATCCAGACATAAGTAAGCTATGCTATTTTGTCCGAAATGGCTTTTGCTTTACCTTTTTGGGTATCTAAAATATGACAGCCGTCATATGCGTAAAGCTATGTTACTCACGCTGTTAGATTGTCTACTGATTGGTTTGTTTCATATTTTATTGCTTTTAAAGAAACTTCCTGCTGTCGTTATTTCACAATAAGCTTTGTCTTATTACATTTTCATACCATCTAGTATTATTAAGCTTCGGAATATAAATGGCTAATTTTCTTTTCATCATCATCATTATCATTATTATTATTATTATTATTATTATTATTATTATTATTATTATTAAGCATCGCCACATATCAGTAGACTGATATTACTGTTAATTTTCTTTCCACTTTTTTTTTTCATTGATCTGGTTGAAAATACTGTGATAAAAATGTTTGCTGAATAAATGTGGCTTAATATTCTGCCATTTAGGCTAGTGGAAAGAACAGAATTCGTCTGCTTAATTTTTTTCTTTGCAACATGTTTTTGAGAAAACCAAAAAAGCTTTAAAGAAGTAATTTTCCAGATGTAGAGGTGTTGTCCCTCTCATGATCTGATGGGAATATGATTACAGTTAAGCATACAGTTAGCCAGTTATTGCGACAAGCGTAAACTTTATCCATGTGTTCTTCGACACCCTTGTCTTCAGATCTCTTTTTATGTTACACAAGAAGATACCTTAGGGTCTTTAGATCTTGTTCATATCGTTACGTCCCCAGTCCCACAACGCCACAGGCTCCAACAGCAGTAGTTAAGTAAAGGAAGGCCACTGCCCAGTGAGTTGTTGTTCTTACCATCAGCCTTTAAGTGTGCAACGATAAGATCAGCTCAGGCGCTGTAAATAAAGACTGGCTTCCTAAGTTCACGGTCTTTATTCACCAAATAATTACACTTGATATTTGCCAGCTACACTTCATTGTATTCACAAGTACCGGAGCTATACAATCTTCACAAACTGCACTGACACTGAACTGACACTGATCTAAATTCAAACTTAACTCAAACTAGTCCCTTCCCCATCCTTATATAGATCTTTTCCACGTGACGTCACGAGTCATGTAACTTTTGTTTAAGACGCCATATTGGACAGCAAATTGTCGGATGTCTAGAGAGAGATAATTGCAGAATCTACAATGGTATTCTACTGTTGTGCCTTTGGCTGTAAGACTAGGCAGAAATATCCAAAAAGGTTTCTAGTCAATGAGGAAAGGTGAGAAGTGGATAGCTCCCATGAAGAGGAAGAATTGGCCTACTTCCAGCTCCGTTGCAAGCAGTTCATATCAGGTGAGCCGATGATTTGTGAGTAGATACGGGCATACTTATCATTCTTAGCAGTTGCAGGAGTCGTGGGATATCCTAATTGTGTTTATGTCAGGGAACAAGACCCACACGTCCATGCGTGTGCGTGGGAAAAGAGGGGGAGGGTCCATGTCACAGGCCTTGTTTTGATACTATTCCAGAGTTTCACCTAAAGCAAACTGGGCATAGCAGTGATAGTCAAGAACGTTAGATGCATAAGTAAAACCGATTAAATTACAGGTTAGGTCATACTTGAAGTTAGGTTAGGTTGGTTAGGTAAGGAGGTTATGTTACGTTTGGTTCAGTTAAAGCTTATATTTTTATTTTTTCAATGTTTTTCACTGATTCATTTGAAACTGATATTTGTGCCATGGTGGATGATTTTAATAACAGTGCAGTACAGAATATTGTTCAAGACCAGCATAAAAGTTATATATCACTGTTAGCCTGTGTGCTAAACAATATTGCAATTAAAACTTAAGAAAAATTACTAGTACTACTATTTATAATTTTCTATTTTATTTAGAAAAGAATGTTACTCCACAAAATGCAAAACTGTCAATACATGCTCCAGTTAAATATACATTTTCCACTTAGTACAAAAATACTTTAATTACAAATAAGAGGATAAATAATGTACATATCAACAGTCCCGTATATTTTTCTTTAACCAGGTATTATATGTAGCTAAGATTTATTTTTTTAGTATAAAATGTAAAATCATAAAAACTATATTGCTGAAGTCTTTTAGTTTTATGTTGTGGTACACATCAGCATGAAATAAATAACCTTAATTTAAATTTGTGCCAGTGTTATGTTTGTTATAATGTAAAAGTTAACTTAAAGAGTAGTTTTGACAGTTTTGGCCTAAACTATCAATTATGCATTTTATGTAAAACTACTTAAAACATCAGTATATAGGCTGTGTGTATGTTTCTAGGTCTATAACTACTGAAATTTACAAAATAAGATTTTTCTTAGTAAATTTCCAGAATGACACCCAACTCACCTTGAAGCTTAAAATTTTCAATTATAAATGTTTTACAGTGAAATTAATTTGAATCTGATATTCATTTCTGTCGGAAATTATTATTTTTTTAATTCCAAACCAAGCCAACCCAACCAACTTAACCTAACCTAACCTAACCTAACTTAGGACCTAGCTTAAAGATTAAGAAGAGGATAACTTCAGTAGGCCAATAGGTCCATGCTAGACAGCTCACACAAGAGTGTGACTAATTTACCCTGCCTACAATAGCCCATGCAGGCCCATGCTAGGCAGCTCTCACAGGAGTGTGGCTACAAGAATGACAAATTTTGTATGCAACCCACACCTGTCATACACTTAACTAGTCTATGCTTGGAACTTTCTAAATAGGAGGCAGCAACTAGAGTACATCACTGGGAAACCAATTCCATTCATCAGCTACTCGATTCCCAGTCAAATACAATCCCACCCCCTTTGGCCCCACGTCAATAATTTGCTGATTACCAAGTCGATTTACAAGTACTATAGGTCAATTCCAGTATTGTCCTGGTGAACTTTGATGGAGTGTTTACGAAACAGTGATAGCGATCGCCATATCTGAGATCTGGTTTCGGTCCCCAGTCCTTGAAACTGGTGAATTTCTCCCTAGATATGGTGTAAAGGTCTAGCCCCAAATATTTTATCCTGTTCCTGTACAGATCTTGGTGGCGTTGATTCAGATTTCTGCATATATCTGACAGTTTCATCTCCGGCAGCCCTGTCTGGACAGCCATTACTGCGAGGAGTTTGCCGTCCAATATGGAGTCGTAAACAAAATCACATGATTTCTGTGACGTCACTGGAAAAAGTCTATAAGCTCTCTATTTATAAGAATGATCTACTACATTCTAAGGGAAGCAACCGCTACCAACTCGGAGACATCCAAAATATCCAGAGTTTTCTTACACTACGTAAAACTCTAAACAATATAGCATACATACCGAGATAAAATTGCATAATTCAACAATCACAAATAAAACATCGTAGAAAAAAAGAGCATAAAACTAATGAATAACTTTACAAATTAACACTGCTCACAATAGCAGGCTTTTTTGTTTTCTTTAGGAAAGAGGGAATGCAAGAAAAATCAGGGTAAGTGGAGAAAGTTGAAGAGGTGAGGGGAAGATAAAAGAGTCAGAGATGAAAGCTTGTGGGCAAACTATCCTGCTCGGAACAGTAAAATATGAGAATACTGAGAACCTTTCAGTACCTCCTATCTAGCAAATACAGCTTCTCAACACTACCTCCTCCCTAGTCCTTTTGTCATCCCGACAACTGAACAATACTTACAAGCATGATCATTAATCCTAATAAAATATCTAATTATACACAAAATAGTCCTTCAACTTTTCAGGTCTTCTATGCCACTTCTGACGACGTCCGTGCTCCACAACACAGTCTGCATCTTGTGGAATGTCTTGGTCCTCTTCCTGATGCACTTTTTCTCTCAGGAAACTGTCACCATCCTTCTGTACGTCAGCTCCTTGGTCATCTTTAACATCCTCGGCTGCGGGAGAGCACAAGTCCTTGGAGGGGTCCTAGCTATACTGTCCTGGCCCTTTTGTACTGCCACAGACGATTCACGTGTACCATCTTTGGGTGAGACTTCCTGCCTCCCCGACTTCGGTACGGTATGTTTGGTAGGCGGTCCAACACAGTGTAAGGCCCATCCCAAGGGCTCTGCAGCTTCGGTGATTGTTCCTTCTGCTGAGGGTTGTATAACTAAACTTTGTCACCATCTTTGAAGCCCACCTCACATGCCTTAGCATCATACTTACACATCATTACCTCTTGCCGTCTGTTCTTCCATCTACATGCACGCTGTCAATCGCAGTTCTCTTGTATTTTCTCGGTATTGGGGCTACTTGTGAAAAGCCAGCTGGTGGTAGTCCCTTAACACCAGCCTCCACTAGTTTTCCGCCTCTTTCTGGTCGTCGGCAACCTTGTTCTTATCATTTTTCTTTTCTGGACACTCAGAACTGATGTGTCCCGCCTTATCACATGTCCAACACTTGTTACAATCGTAGATTTCCCTGCACTGCTCTGTTCTTGTTCCTTCTTCCATTTGAAACAATCCTCCTTTTTGTGTCCTGGCTTCCCGCAGAACCAGCAACCTCCTACAGTCTTGTCCTGTTCCCTCTTCCACTTGTGGCAGTCCTCTTTCCCATGTCCTGGCTTTTCAGAGTACCAGCAACTTCCTTCAAATTTCCTCTTCATGTACAGCTGGCCGCACTCCCGCGAGGGCCACAGCGTTGTCAACGCTGGCCAAGATATTGACTCTGAAACACTAGTAGAGAGATGCGTTCGAAGCATCCACAGCCAGTAAGAGAGAGTCGTACAGAGAGAGTTTGGGGGGGAGGAAGGGGGTTTGAGGAGAGTGGGGGGATACCTATGCACGAGAGGTGAGGGATGACGTCTGAAACAGATGAGTGGAAGGCTGGAAGCTATATATAATAAAAATCTACAATACCTGGTAAATCATATATATTTTAATACCTTTATTGTCAAGTTATTACCGCTGTGAAAAGTGGCACAGTTAATGCTTGGAAACCATAAAGCATAATGCTACTGAATATAGCAAATGTGAATCCTTAATACTGCATGCGGTAATTGCTGACACCCCAGCACACACCTCCGTATCCTCCTTATCAAGCGTTTCCTAACACCCGACAACAAACACCGCATTTAGGGATGCTGTATCACTCTTTTCTTACTATTTTTTCTACATTCTGATTAATGATACTAAACGCTAAATGCTATAGTCAGATATTGCTATGTAAAAAATTACAGTACGAGATAGGCAAAGAGGCACGGACACGATGGCAACAGATGGTTGTTTGTAAAAATGAAATTATGGGCGTCTTGACCAATGAGGCTTTAAACAATTTGTGATTCTCTCTCTCTCTCTCTCTCTCTCTCTCTCTCTCTCTCTCTCTCTCTCTCTCTCTCTCTCTCTCTCTCTCTCTCTCTCTCTCTCTCTCTCTCTCTCTCTCTCTCTCGCTCTTGCTCTCGCGCTCTCTCTCTCTCTCTCGCTCTTGCTCTCGCTCTCTCTCTCTCTCTCTCTCTCTCTCTCTCTCTCTCTCTCTCTCTCTCTCTCTCTCTCTATATATATATATATATATATATATATATATATATATATATATATATATATATATATATATATATATATATATATTTAATCTGCTATCATGTGAAGGTCAATGGGAGCCCTGATAACTCCACGATGCGATGACGCAACGATGCGATTTTAAAATGCTTGTTACGTAACGCTAGATATGGGCGATGTTGATATGTGCCAGTGGTGTCAGCAGCTGCCACATTCCGGATGAAGTTACTTACATTTGTTACCTGTGATTAATAAACAGCATTCTGATTCATTATTTTCAGGCAGTTTTTGTCTGTATTTTACAGCGTCCATTGCTTGGAAACGACAATAAAATAAAATACGATTAAAGTCTACAATTATGAATCTTGATCGGTTGTCTTTGTTTTCCAGTATAATATTTAAAGTTGATCTTTTTACTTTTCATGATGGCAAAAGTAACACCGAAAAAAAAAAAATTCTTTTAATAAATATTACACTTTTCTGTCGCCTCAACAATCGTCATATCTCGCCTCTCGTGTACAGGCACCCACCTACCCACCTCAAACCCGCTCCCTCCCTCAGTCCTGTGAATGCTTCGATCAGAGCTCACTACTAATGATTCGCGGTTACTATCTCGGCCAGCGTTGCCAACACTAAGGTGGCCCTCGCGGGAGTGCGGCCAACTGTACGTGCCCCTTCCTTGCCTCGAATCCCGCACTATGACCTGCCTGAAAAGTGGACGTACTGGACCTGACATAGGACTCAAATTCTAGAGCTCTGGTTAGTGCTTCTTGCATGCTTCTTGGTTGTGCCTGCTTCACTTGCACTTTCAACTCTGCACTATCAAGATCATTGATGAACTGGTCCTTCAGAGGAATAGCCAACAGATTTGCTGTTGCTCCAGGGTATATTTCGTATGGCATTCTCTCCAGGTCATGAGCAAGTTGCTTCAGGGATTCGATTCGAGCCCGTACACGGCTCCGAAATCTTGCTCTGTAAACCTTAGTCTGGTACAGGGTTCCATCCACTTCTACTAGGGACTGATAACTGTTCCTCTCCTCTACTGACATCTGGCCAAGAATCTCCATTGCGTGCCCTTCAGGCTAGCAGCAAGCTGCACTGCCCTCTGCCTATCATCCCAGCCAGTCTGATCAGCAAGTAATTCAAACTGCACACAGTAAGCTTCTCAAGATACTTTGTCATCAAATTCCTGATGTTTCTTTTTAATTGGACCCCATTATAGCCATGCACTTCACTGTTTTGTGGCCTAAAAACTGAGGCATCATAATTAAGTCCACAACTCAGATCCCCTACATTCTGATTATTCAGCCCTGTAATGTTACCTTTATATGCTTGGGATTCGTCAAATCCCCTACATTCTGATTATTCAGCCCTGTAATGTTACCTTTATATGCTTGGGATTCGTCAAATCCCCTACATTCTGATTATTCAGCCCTGTAATGTTACCTTTATATGCTTGGGATTCGTCAAGATTCACCATACTGTCCATTTTTTTTATATGCTCCCTTTACAGCCTCAATTCTCTCAAGAGCCTCAATTCTCTCAATAATTATCCTCAAATGGCCGTCGGTATGCTTCAACTGGTCATCTACGTGCTTCAACTGGTTGTCTACATGCTGTCTGCACTCCATCACATTATTGCTTACCTCATACTTCTGCTGCTCTCACTTGGCATCTACCTCCTCCTTAACCTGCTGCTGTTCTTCTTTCACTTCCCCCATGAAAGCATCTAGCTGTCCTTACATCCTCAGCTGTAATTCTCTCTGTTGCTCCTGTAATGCCTTTTGAAGCTGTTCGTTCTTTCTGTTCTTCACTTTGTGCCTCTAGTTGTTAACTCTGTGCTTGTAAATGTTTTTTTTATTTCCTTCTGTCCCTCATTTTTTGCCTTTAGTTGTTCATTCTGTGCTCACAACTGTTCGTTCAGTTCCTTCTGTCCTTCATTCAGTGTTTGTAATTGTTCTTTTAGTTCTTTCTATCCTTCATTCTGTGCATGAAATTCTTTCAATTCTTTCTGTCCTTCATTCTGTGCATGTCAGTTTCGTGACTGCTGCCAGACATGTTCCTCCTGCCTAGATTGGCCTCTTGTGTGCACACCTTCTGCTTCCATGGTGAAAGTTATATCGACTTACTGCAGCCTCTTTTCTAATGATCAACGCTCCTGACACCACTGTTACGTCCCCAGTCCCACAGTGCCACAGGCTCCATCAGCAGTAGTTCAGTATAGGAAGGACGTTTGTCCAGTGAATTGCTCTTCCTATGGTCAGCCTTTAGGTGTACAACAAGATCAGCTCAGGCGTTGTAAATAAACACTGGCTTCCCAAGTTCGCGGTCTTTGTTCACCAAATAATTCATTTAATGCTCGCCAACTACACTTCACTGTATTCACCAGTACTGGAGCTATACGGTCCTCACAAAGTGCTCTGACATTGATGTTGTTTGTTTGTTCAAAGATTCCCTGCACCTATAGTGCAGGCAGGGCCATACATTAGCCCGGTCAGTGGTGTATGGGCTGGTTTAAAAACAGTAACGGGGGAGGACAGGACCTGGGGATTGCCCAGCACACACGTCCCGTCTCCTGGCTGGCTTTGTGGTGTGTGTGTGACATTGATCTAAACTCAAACTTAAATCAGACTGAACTGAAATTCCTCTAGTCCCTTCCCCATCCTTGTATGAGTTCCCTCTTTACAATAATGATCTACTACATTCACGGGGGTGCAACTGTTACCAAGTCAGAGATATTCAAAATATCAAGAGTTTTTTCTTACACTACGTAATGCTCTATATTATTTAGCATGCAAACCGAAATAAAATTATATAATATAACAAAATAATCACATAAATAAAACATTTTTTTTTTTTTAAAGCATAAAATTTATGTATAACTTCACGAAATAATTCCACTCACAGTAGCAGGCTAACTGGCATCCCTTACTCATAACCGAAAATATGAGAAATAATGAGAACCATCCAGTACTTCCTATCCAGCAAATCCCGCCTCTCAACAAAATTAAACATAGTGGGTAAAAAAATATATCGGTGAACAAGGGGTCCGATGCATACTGTAAATATCATGTCAACTACAGATGTTGTGGAAGGGTTGGTATGCCTAGGTATGGGTGTTCTGGAGTCTGAACCAGCCTCTGAATCTTTACCTCACAGCGCTTGTTTCATAATTCCAACAACGGATGATGCCACATACAGCCAGTAGGCTAACACAGCCGTTGTCGGACACCAGTATGATGGTCACGGCAGCCATCATTGAAATCACACAGGCTACATGTCAGATTATTGTAGCCCTCCATAATGAGGGCTACAGTATGTGATATCGCCCTGCGGTGTGGTGTTCACCAAAACACAGCATAACGGTGGATTCGGTGTCATGCACAGACTAGTGCTACTGACAACATACCAAGACCTGGCCGCCCACGCTGCACCACACCAGACCAAGACCATGTTAATATATATATATATATATATATATATATATATATATATATATATATATATATATATATATATATATATATATATATATATATATATATATGGGTAATAATGGTGAGATGCTGGTAATGATACGATATATGCATAATGTCATATAATAATATCACGAACCATCGCCCACACCTCGGTTTATATTTTGTTGATATATACTGTATTGTTTATTTTACTAGTCCATAGCTAACGCCATTGTGGTTGATCCATGCACGCCTGCAGGCAACATACGCTGTGACCTAGGTCTACAATGCGGCACACAGAGGATATATAACGGGTATCGTAGGGGCTGCAAGGGTCGCAGGCCAGCCGAAAAGCCGAAGCCTACCGACCGACACATGGGGACAGGATGAGGTATGCGCTCGAGTATGCTGACAAGCCTGCCGAGTTTTGGGAGCGTGTCGTATTCTGTGATGAGAAAATGTTCTGATCAGATGGTCCGTTAGGAACACATTATGTCTGGCGAGTGAAAAACACCAGGTTAGTCTCTCTCTCTCTCTCTCTCTCTCTCTCTCTCTCTCTCTCTGTTACCGTCACATATTTTTCTTTCGTGCCTATATCCACACCCATAGACATATTTCGTGTTGTCTAGGTTGCACAATGCATTACTAACGCAACCTAATCGACAGTGCTGGGAATGTATTGAGAAATATATTAGTATATGCAATAATACGTGCTAGACTTTATTTTTGGCCATAAGGTTTGTGTAATGTCGACCAAGTGTAGCGGTCATAACAGTGTTACACCTTTTGCGTAACAATAATAAACGTAAGCTCTGTGTCAAGACCATGATGTGGCATGATTCCACCACACTTTTCAGTATCAGTTACAGAAGGGTTATTGATATGGGACTATCCCATAATGGGCCGCTATATGTTTCAGATACGAAGCAAGAAATGTGGTGCGCACCAGTAATGGGCGTGTCACCGCAGGGCTATTCGGTTGGATGCACGCCAGTGGTGTCGGGGAGCTGGCTGATTTTTTTTTTTTTTTTAAATAACAGAACGGAGGAAGGAAAAACAAATGGGGAAAAAAAAATAATCCATACACCAGATTACTGGTGTCCTTTATTCATAAAATATCTGTAACAGACTTGAACAGTTGTGGGTTGAAATTTGGAGGAAAACAACTCTGGGGAAGCGAGTTCAAGACAGATGCAGTTCGGGGAATGAAAGAATTCTGATTGGCAGAAGTTCTGCAATATGGTTGAGTGACATTCCGGTGCCCGTGTAGCACGAGGGAAGGCATGGAGAGGTGGCACCATGGACGCAACTTCGTCTGAGTATTTGCCAAAAAAATATCTAAAATAATGCATGGGAGGCAACATTCCTTCTTACTTGCAGGGGAGGTAGTTTATATGTAATGGCAGGGTTGTTAATGATTCTAACAGCTTTATTCTGAATTTTGTCTAGTTGTCTTAATGCAACCTCTCCACAACCATTCCACAAGGGTGAGCAATATTCACTTGATTTATGGAGATGGCTGTACTGAGTTGAGAGGTAGAGATATTAGACTTTGTAAATGGATGTCTGAGTGTGAATGAACTATGTAGTGTTGAGTCATCTGCATATGAGTGAACGGGATTGTGAGTGACAGATAAGAGATCATTAACATGAACCAGAAATAGGGTTGGCGCCAGAACTGATCCCTGCGGCACGCCGGCGTTAATTGAGTGGAAATTCAAATATACATCATCTACTTTTACTCTTATTTTCCTGTCACTAAGATAAGAAGAAATCAAAGGAACAAAAGACGTTAGTCCATAGCAAGGGAGTTTGGACAGCAGGGAACGGTGCCATACTCTGTCGAAAGCTTCAGAAATATCAAGAGCTACTGCATGAGTTTCTCCAAAAAGATCAACTGATTGATGGATGGTATGAGTTAAGAGATTGAGTATGTCAATGGTGGATCTTTCGTGGCGAAAACCGTATTGTTTATCACTAATTAAGTTGTTGGATTCAAGATGTTTAATAATATGCTTATTAATTAAAGTTTCAAATACCTTACCAAGAGAAGATGTGACAGCTATTGGTCTGTAATTGGAGGGGTCAGACGAACTTCCTTTCTTCGGAACTGGGTGGATATTGACTTCTTTCCATGAATTTGGGAATAAAGAAGTACGTATGCATAGTCTGAATAATTTGGCTAGGACAGAGGCAAGTTCAGGGGAACACTTTTTCAAACAATTGGCGGAATTCCATCTGGGCCTGGAGCTTTGTTGGTAGGTAAATTGTCTAGGATTGATTTTACGAATCGTCTATTTTAAGTGAGGGAATTTCGGGAGAATCAAGTTCCAGTACTGAGACATTCTGGCTGGTATCGTCTATGGTAGAGTTTCTTGCAAAGGTACTAGCAAAGATATCTGCTTTCCCACGTGGGTCATTTCTAATATTGCCATCTGAAGATTTTAGTGGGGGAATGGAAGATGACTTGTTAAAGTTATTATTGAAAGAATTAAGAGTTGACAAGAATATTCTGTTGTCATTAGGGTTGTTAAGTAGTTTTGATGCTTGCTTTTGAGGAAAGTTTGATTTAGATAGATTTAATACAGCTTTTGCATGATTTCTAGCAATTTTAAATTGGGAGACTGATTCAGATGTTTTTGATTTTAAGAGTTATATGCTAATGACTTTTGGGCTGTTGCTCTGGCACAATTGCCATCAAACCATTTTGGAGAGTTTGATCTTTTAGTGAATTGTTGACTTGGTATGAATAAATCCATACCAGCTAGTATTAAGTCGCAAATGTGGGACTGGGTAGAATTGGGATCACTAGAGAAGAAAGACTGCCATGGAACATCAGCAAGATAATTTCTAAATCCATCCCAGTCTGCCCTGTCAAAGTGCCATTGGGTCACCCTGACAGGTTCGGAATGGGGAGGTGTAAGAGGGTTAACTAATGAGGCTTTGATGAGATTGTGGTCAGAGGATCCAAGTGGTGACAGTACCTCTATCCTGTATTGATCTGGATTATTTGTCAAGAATAAATCCAAGAGATGGGCATTATGGTCAGGATTATCAGGTATTCTGGTTGGTTGCTTTACCAACTGGGTGAGATTAAACGATTCCGCAAACAGCTCGCATTCTAGACCCGGGACGTTTGGCAGGGCAAAAGTATGTCCAATTCATGCAGGAGGTCCTTCTTCCATAGGTTCAGGTCTTGGTGTTCCCTGAGGGTGAACCATTCTACCTCCTCCACGATAACAGCCCTGTCCGCACGTGCCGAGTTGTTCAGGAATGGTTTACCCGACATCCCTGCATTACATTGTTGCCACATCAAGCCAGATTCTCGGACTTGAGTCCCATCGAACACGTCTGGGCAACCATGCTCAGACATATGACTGACCAGGAACGTCCTCCAGGCCGTGCTGTTGTTGTCAGGAGTGCTCTGAAGGCGTGAGAACATCGATGTCCACTTGGACAACGTCTTACATGTATGTTGGTGGCATCCATGCCTTCACGGCTGGATGCAGTCTTATCTGCAGGCGGAGCATATACTAAATGTTGATATATTAATAAAATATGTGAAGCATAAATGTCACTTCAGTATTCTTGTATAACACAAATTGTATAATTGACTTCCTTTACCAATTACGTGCATCTGCGATCATGCATATATTGCCCACGTTACATTTTGCGTGTGATATATCTCTCACATCCAATGGCGCACCTGAGGGGGGCGGGGGGGGGCTGTTTGAAACTGCCCCCCGGGCCCCCAATTGAGGGGGGGCCCAAAAAAGCCTTAAAAATTTATAAGCTTTTTTTTATTATTTTAAATTATTTATATTTATCATCCCGACAATCCCGGCTGAGATATTAGATAAGCTTTGAGAATTAGGGGGGCTGGGTTCTTTGCGAGGCCCCCCTCCAGGAGGGAGGCCCCGCAAAAAACCTAGCCCCCCGGGCCCCCAAATCTCTAGGTACACCTCTGCTCACATGTGGTGTTTTGTCAATGATATGTCGTGTTAATGTGGATGGCGGTAATTACCACGTAACGCTGCAGATATCATGGTCGCATTAACCTCCCACTCAGATAAGCCAATATATATCGGAACCACGACTGTCATTCGTTACCTGCTATAATCTCCCATGTGGAATTCACAACTTCACACTGTATATCAATAACAGTTTATATAAATATAAGATATTACTGTTTGTCAGACATTGTATTACGCTAAATGGTGATATCTGCCGTATTCCTTCCATCAGGACTGCCAGCGTATAGCAGGTCTCACACTAAGTTTTCGCTTCCTTCGTTCTGTAGTGTAACAATGTTTCACGCATATAGTGCACCGATACTTTTTTTTACCCATAGTACCATAGTACCTTACACTGTAAATAGATATGGTGAAGCTTTCTTCTTGTGGCCACAGAATAAGAATAGGTAACATTATTATTACTATTATTATTATTATTATTATTATTATTATTATTATTATTATTATTATTATTATTATTATATTACAAATGAGGCTGGGCAAGAATCGATAAAATTGGAATCAACGATTCTGATTCTCATCGCCAGTGGAATCGTTGGAATCGATTCCTAAAAGAAAGGTAATAATGTCATGTAGTTATTACAAATGGGGCTGGGCAAGAGATGGAGAAATAGAAGAAGGGAAGGACGGGAAGAAGTATTTGTAAGGAGAGTGGAAAGGTTACAAGAGGATGAGAAAAAGGCAGAGTATAAGAGAGAAGTGGAGGAACGATTGGGCAAATATGAATTGGAGCAGATGGGGGACGTGGAACATGTGTGCAGGATATTTACGAAAGAAATATGTGCAGCATGGGATGTGGTGTGTGGGATGAAGAGAAGACGGAGGAGTGTGCAAGGAACAGTGTGGTGGAATGAAGAGGTGAGACAGACTGTGGCACAAAAGAAGAAAGCATACAATGAATGGATGAGAAATAGGGGCGTGGAAGAAGTTGAAAGGCGGAAGAGAGAGTTATATGTAGAAAGAAAAAGAGGTGAAAAGATTAGTAAGAGAATTAGAAGAGAGCGGATGAGGAATTTGGAAGAAACTTGAGTGTAGAGTGGAGGGACTGTAAGAAAATGTTCTGGAAAGAGGTGAAAAGAGTAAGACAGGGAGGAAGTGAAGTTAGCAGGGGAGTAAAAGATAAAAATGGTAGATTACTAGTGGAGAAGGGAGAAAAAGTGAGCAGATGGAGAGAACACTTTAAGGAATTGTTGAACATAGAGGATGGAAGTAATGAGAGTATAAGTGGCTGGGGAATGGCTGGGAGAAGGAGGGAGGTGAGAAGACAGGAAGAAATCAGTAGGATAGAAGTTATGGAAGCAATGAAGAAAGTCAAAATGGGGAAAGCCCCAGGAATTGATGGAGTGTGTGGTGAAATGCTGAAGTATGGGGGAGATGTAGTAGTAGAATGGATGTGGACAATATGCAGATTGGCCTGGGAGGAAGGTAGAGTCCCGGAGGATTGCACAAAGGAAAAGGGAAAGGGGAAAAAGAAGTGTATGGTAATGATAGGGGCATTTGTCTTCTTAGTATAATAGGAAAAGTGTATGGTAGGATACTTATTGACAGAGTTAGAGAAAGAACAGAGAAATTAGTTGGAAAAGAACAGGGAGGCTTTAGGAAGGGAAGAGGTTGTCTAGGTCAGATATTCATTCTTAGATCTTTAGTGGAAAAGTTTCTAGAGAAGGGATAGAAGTTGTATGCGGCTTTCATGGATTTGGAGAAAGCATATGACAGGGTGGATAGACAAGGATTGTGGAAAGTACTAAGAATATATGGAGTAGATGGAAAGTTGTTGAATGCTGTGAAGAGTATGTATGATGGTGCTAAGGCTGCAGTGCGTGTGGATGGTGAAATGAGTGAATTTTTCTCTTTGAAGGTTGGATTGAAACAGGGATGTGTCATGTCTCAATGGTTGTTCAATCTGTACATGGATGGGGTAATAAAAGAGGTACAAGGTAGGGTAGTGGATGTTTGAGTGGCCCTGGTGCGAGAGGGTAGTGTTTGGAAACTCCCTGTACTGTTGTTTGCAGATGATACTGTGTTGTTGAGTGAAGACGAAGGAAAACTGCAAGGCTTGGTGGATGAGTTTGGGAGAGTGTGTAAGAAACGGAATCTAAAGGTGAATGTAGGGAAGAGTAAAGTGATGGTCTTTGAGAGAGGTAAAGTCAGTGAATGTACAGCGAGGTTGGATGGTGAGGAATTGGAAAATGTGACTACGTTTAAGTCCTTGGGTAGTGTGATGAGTAATGATGGAGGTTTGGAGGGCGAAATGCTTGAAAGTGTACAGCAGGGAAGAAAGGTTGCTGGTTCCTTGAAAGCAGTGATAAGAAGCAGGGAAGTGAGCATGGATGTGAAAAAAGTTACTACATGACAGTATTGTGATACCAACTCTAACGTATGGAAGTGAAGATTGGACGTTGCTGGAAGGACACAAGTCAAGAGTGAGAGCAGAGGAAATGAGTTATTTAAGTGAAGCCCGTGGAGTTACATGGAGAGACAGGCTGACAAGTGAGGACATAAAGGAGCGTTGTGGTGTGGATGTGGATTTGAAAGGAAGCGTAAAGAGGAACACACTGAGGTGGTTTGGCCATGTGGAGAGGATGGAGGGTGAGAGACTGACGAGGAGAGTTTATTTGAGTGAGGTGGAGGGGGGAGAGGGAGGGGGAGGCCAAGGATGAGATGGAGGGATGGAGTGGAGAGGTATATGAGAGAGGGGGGTGTGAGTTGGGAACAGAGCAGTGAAATGACGGGGGACAGGGCGACGTGGAGGAGATTTGTTTGTGGCCACCCCATGCGGGATTAAGGCGTTTGGGAATACATAGGTATATGGGGCATGCAACTAAAAGTCCTCCCCCATGCCTCACGGTAACGGGACTGCAAGTGCTAATCTCTACCATATCATCCCTTCTGTCTTAAAAGGAACATTATGACAGCAAATAAATGCATTAAACATTTATATATATATATATATATATATACATATATATATATATATATATATATATTTTTTTTTTTTTTTTTTTTTTTTAAGGGATACAAGAAACTAAAGAAGGAAATTAAAAATGTTCATTCCTTATGATGAGCAAAATATTTTATTACATTTTTCCCTTGAAAATTGTCACTAAAAAAATATATCAACAATGCAGCAGTAAAGTAAAAGAAATATTGATAGTGATATTTGTTATCAATCTGCAGTGTAATCAAAGAAAAAGCTGAACGGATTAGTGACATTTCTTATCAATCTCATTTTGTTTCATTTTAAGAATATATTAAGAAAGTAATGAAAAACGTTTATTCCTTATTTCATTAGTAGGCAGAATATTTGTTTAAAAGGAAATTTCTGTAGAGTTAGTGGTGTGAAATCTATCTATCTATTGCCAGACGCCATAATCCCGTAAGGGGTAGCCATTTGACTTTGAGTTATTTGTTTTACGGGGAGGGGCACTAACCCTCCACCATCCCACTTGTTGACACGTAGGGAGTGGAATCACTATACGGATATCGGTTCCTAAATTGGGAATCGATTCTTGAGGTAGCTTCTCAGAATCGCAAGAACCAATTCCGGAATCGATTTCAGCCAATTCCTACACACATCCTTGTGGGAAGCTTTCTTGTGTTTTCAATATTATTATTTTTGCTGCTTAAAACATAAATGGCCATTACTCGGAGACTCCTTGGCCTAGAGCCATCAAACTTCGGCAGGTTAATCGCTCAGCTGGCGACTTCTGGCCACATATGATGCCAGTCCACGAACAGGATCACCGAATATTATTAAGAATGTAAGTAAAACATATTCCGGAAGACTATCAGAAATCGCTTAACCTAACAAACTTAAATTCTACCGCAATATAGCCTTGAGGCTGTCGCGTTGCATAAGGGAGTATGATTCCAATCGGTTGACTATTCTCTGAGATCTCCTGGGTCGAAAAAGGGGACTTCTACCGGTATTGCGGATGTCACCTAATTTTCCATGAAGGGTTAAGGGTAGAGCCACTAAACTAGGTGGACTTTTAGACTGTGATGACCTAAGGTGACATGCACAAGATCAGTGAACTTGATCTCAAGGTCTCTTTATAACTGTCCTTCTAACAGGCATTCGTTATGGGAAGTTTATCAACAATGCTCTTGGATAATTTTACGGTGTTCTAGTAGTAGTAGTAGTTGTAGTATCATTTTTATCATTATTATTCGTAGTAGTAGCAGACTATCTTCATCTCCAGCAACCCAAAGTGGGGACGTAGCAACTGTTTTATTCTTGCTGCTACAAGGTGATTGCATTCAGTTTATGAATACCCTAAAACTAAAAGATTTACACACACACACACACACACACACACACACACACACACACACACACACATATATATATATATATATATATATATATATATATACATATTGTTAAGAAGCGAGCTTTGCCAGTTACGTGCTCGAGAAGTTTCTTGGCCTTTCGTGTACAGTAGTTCCCGTATCGGCGCCAGTTTGCTTGCTGTTCGTGAGCTTAGTTGTTTCGTAAGTTATGCATTAATTTTTCTACTCATTTACTTTATAATGTTTTATTTAAGTGATTGCTTGTTAAAATATGTAATTTAAGTTCGGATGGTAAATGTTTTGGAGTGTTATGTAATGCAAGACAGCTATGGCTTCTTTTGGTTGTCTCTGAGTTGGCAACTGTGCCCTTTCTCCAGAATACACCAGAAATGTGGAAAAATGTAAAATTTTCTCGAATAATACAAGCTCATATAAGGATGGATAAGAGACTAGAACGAGTTCAGTCGGGTTTCAGGTATGTTTGAGTGAAGTGCAGTCGGTTTTGGTTTGAGTGCAGTACTTTTGGTGAAGTTTGTGAAGTGTTGCTGGCAAGCATTAAATGTAATTATTGTCAGTGAAGATTATTTTCGGTACCTGTGTAATAAGTGAAGTGTTGACAAGCATTAAGTGTACTAACAGTAAAGTATTATCAAGCAATAAGTGTAATACAAGTTAGTAAAGTGCATATAGCTCCAGTGCTTGAGAGAACAGCGAAGTTGGAAAGCATTAAGTAGAATTATTTGGAAAATACAGTGAACTCAGCTCTTCTTGTATGCTGTACAACTGAAGGCTGACCATAGGAAGAACAGCTCACTGGGCAACGTCCTTCCTGTACTGTACTACTGCTGTTGGAGCCTGTGGCAGTGTGGGAGTGAGAACGTAACACTAGTGTCAGGAGTATGGGATTATTTATGGCTGCAGTGAGTCTAACCTTCGACATGGAAGCAGAAGGTGTGAAGACAAGATCTCGAGCTGGGCAAGAGGAGGAAATTTCCCTGGTGACAATTGTGAAGCTATTACAAGTACAAAGTGCTCAACAACAGGCACAGAGTGAAGAACAGAAAGAGCTCAGGAGCGAAATCAAAGAACAGTTACAAGCACAAAGTGAAGGATAGAAAAAGCTTGAAGAACAATTACAGGCATAGAAGAAAGAAATCAAAGAACAATTGCAAGCACAGAACGAAGAGCAGAAAGAGCGATATGAACAGCTTCAGGATGCACTACAGGAGCAACAGGGGAAATTACAGATGAGAATGCAAGGACAGCTAGATGCTTTCATGGGGGAAATGAAGGAAGAATACAATTGAAGGAGGAGGTATACGCAGAGCTACAGCAGCAGAAGTATGAGGTAAGAAATAATGTGATAGAGTGTAAACAGCATGTAGACGAACAGTTGAAGACAGTTAGTGAGGAAATAGTGACGGAGTGCAAACAGCATGTGGACAACCAGCTAAAGATTAGTGAGGGAATAGTGATAGAGTGCAGACAGCATGTAGATAACCAGTTGAAGCATGTAGTTGACCATGTACAGATAATTAGTGAGAAAATTGAGGCTGTAGAGAAATATTGCACTGCTGTACCTCAGATTAGTGTACAGAGAGCATATGAAAGGAAAGGACAGTGTATGGTGAATCCTGACGGATCTCAGGCATCGAAAGATAACATTACAGGGTTGAATAATCAGAATGTAGGAGCTTTAAGTCCTGGATTTAATTATGATGCCCCAGTTTTTAGGCCCCAAACCAGTGAAGTGCATGGCTATAATGGGAGTCCAGTTAAAAAGAAACCTCAAGAATTTGATGGTAGAGTATCTTGGGAAGCTTACCGTGCACAGTTTGAGTTACATGTGGATCAGAATGGTTGGGATGATAAGAAGAAGGCTGCAGAAGACCCACCACTGAAGAAATGCAGGAGAACTTTGATGAATAGTGTGCGAGAAGACAGAAGAATGGACGGCAAAGAGTGTAGTAGAAATGGGAATCATAGGAAGAAATGCCGCTGTACTGTAGTGACAAGGCCATCTCAGATGAAGACCTGAAGAGGATGCAGATGGAGGATGCAGATTTGCAACTAGTGCTGGAGTGGCTGCAACAGAGTGCAGTGCGACCGTTTTTGTAAGGAGTTTCCGGGTTAGGTCCTGCGACCGGTAGCTGCTGGAGTCAGTGGGACTGGCTTCGTCTGAGTGACAGACTGCTGGAGCATCAGTGGGAGACAGCTGACGGCCTCAGCAAGTATCAGCAATTGGTAGTTCTGAAAAAGATGAGGTTTGAGATCTTGGATGAGTCCCATAACCAGATCACTGGTGGGCACCTGGGAATGAAGAAAACTCTAAGCCAGCTGTGACAGAGGTTCTACTTCATTGACATGCGTCAGGATGTTGAAGAGTGGTGTCGGGCCTGTGATGTGAGCTGTACCAAGAAGGGACCCAAGAGGCGTGGTTGCACCCCTCTCCAGCTGTACCAAGTGGGTGCACCGATGGAAAGAGTCACGGTGGACATTGCGGGATGTTTGCCACTCACTGAGAGAGGGAACCGGTATATATGTGTCGCCATGGACTACTTCACAAAGTGGCCAGAAGCCTATGCTATCCCTGATCAAGAGACTGTGACTGTTGCTCGGGGTTTTGGTTGTTCAGTTTTTCTGTAATTTTGGGATGCCACAGGAGTTACATTCAGACCAGGATAGAAACTTTGAGTCTGCTGTGTTTCGTGAGTGCTGCAAGTTATTGGGGATCAAGAAGACCAGAACGATCCCATTAAGGCCACAGTCAGATGGGCTGGTGGAGAAATTCAACTGGACCCTGGGACAAGAACTGGCCAAGTACTACAATGCTGGACAAACAGACTGGGACCAGAAATTACCTGCTTTGCTGATGGTATATCGGTCGACATCCCATAAGTCTATTGGCTACACTCCTGCAAAACTGATGTTGGGCCACGAGTTACGTTTACCAGTTAACTTGTTAATGGGAGGACCACCTGGTGAAGAGCTGCCTACAGACACCACAAGTTACGTTAACTACTTTCAGGAGGGGCTGGTTGAGGTACATCAAGTGCGAGGAGCCCTCAAGTTTTCGGGAGAAATGATGAAGTGCAAGTATGATGCCAAGACAATTGAAGTGAGCTTCAAGGATGGTAACCAAGTCTGGTTATACAATCCTCAGCGTAAGAAGGGAGAGTTACCGAAGCTGCATGGGACGGGCCTTACACCGTGTTGGACCGCCTATCAGATGTAATGTATCGGATTCGAGGAGGCAGGAAATCTCGCCCAAAGGTTTTACACGTGAACCGTCTGTGGCAGTACCATGGGCCAGGACAGTACAGCTGGGACGTCTCCGAGGAATCGCCCTCACCTGCAGCTGAAGATGTTGAGGAAGACCAAGGAGCTGAAGTACAAGAGGATGACGACAGTTTCCCAAGAGAAGAAGCGAACCAAGAAGAGGACCAAGACCTTCTAGAAGGAGTGGACTGTGTGGAGGAGCGAGGCATCGTCAGAAGCGGAATAGAAGAAGACCTGATAAGTAGAAGGATTATTTTGTGTATAGCTATATGTTTCACTAGGATTAAGGTTTATGTTTGTATATATTGTGTAGTTTTGTCAGGATGACAAAGAACTAGGATGAGGGTAGTGTTAAGAAGCGAGATTTGCCAGTTAGGTGCTCGAGAAGTTTCTCGGCGTTTCGTGTACAATAGTTCCCGTATTGGTACGAGTCAGAGTTGCCAGTTTGCCTGCTGTTTGTGAGCTTAGTTGTTTCGTAAGTTATGCATTAATTTTTCTGCTCTTTTTCATTATAATGTTTTATCTAAGTGATTGCTTGTTGAATTACACAATTTAAGTTCGTATGGTAAATGCTTTAGAGTGTTATGTAATGTAGGACAGCTATGGCTTGTTTTGGTTGTCTCTGAGTTGGCAACTGTGCTCTTTCTCTAGAATACAACAGAAATGTGGAAAAATGTAGACATTTCTCGAATAATGCAAGCTTATACAGTATAAGGATGGATAAGAGACTAGAATGAGTTCAGTCGGGTTTCTGGTCAGTTTGGGTGAAGTGCAGTCGCTTTTGCTTTGAGTGCAGTGCTATTAGTGAAGTTTGTGAAGTGTTGCTGGCAAGCATTAAGTATAATTACTGTCAGTGAAGATTATTTCCGGTACTTGTGTAATAAGTGAAGTGTTGGCAAGCTTTAAGTGAACAAACAGTAAAGTGTTTTCAAGCATTAAGTGTAATACAAGTTGGTAAAGTGTGTATAGCTCCAGTGCTTGTGAGAACAGTGAAGTTGGAATGCATTTGGTGGAATTATTTGGAAAATAAAGTCATTGAACTTTAAGAAGCCAGTGTCTATTTTTGCCTCAGCTGATCTTGTGCTATACTACTGCTGTTGGAGACTGTAGCAGTGTGGGAGTGAGGACATAACAAGTTGACAGCTAGAGGGAGAGGTAGAGGTAGGCTGAGGGAAACCTGGTTGAGGACAATGAAACGAGAAGCAGGAGAGAAGTGTTGGTGGGACCTGAAAGAGATAGCAAGAAACAAATATTGGTGAAGAGAGTTCATCGAGGCCCTCTGCATCCCTTGGGGTGCCACAGGAAATTATATATATATATATATATATATATATATATATATATATATATATATATATATATATATAATAAACTGTCAGATATCGAGAAGTATAACATTCTATTTCAAAAATGAATCGTTTCAGAGCTAGTTACTGATGTTCTGAGGAGCAACAAAAGATTTTTCATACATTACCCATTAAGTCATCAATAAATACAGGTAATAACGATGCTTTAAGACTGCGTGTAGAGCGACTTATTCATTTTAATAACTCGTCTTATTAATCCCAGAAGTTATCCCCATTCCTCCAGGAACACACCCAAAGTTATAACTTTCAGTAAAAACAATGCGAGGCTAAGTACAAATACCTGCAGAGTATGGCCGTATTAAGGTAGACAACGCCGTATTCAAAATACAGAAAAATACAGTTCGACTATGATTGATATGGCACATTAGTACTCGTAATGTTTCCTGATATTCTAGTCATTTAATTTATTCATTATGGTGTTAGGCCACTGTGCTTCCTACATTCCACAGAGTAAATAACAGCAATTCTAACCTCTCAGACCATTGGTAGAACAATCTAGCGGAGTCCAAGAGAAATTTCATCCATACTAAATGCTCTCAACTCTCCAACTCGAATTCTTCCCGCTCCTTCTGGCACCTTGCCAAAAACCTTTCTAACAACTTTACCTCATCATCCTTCCCTCCTATTTTCTACTCTGATGGTTCTGTAGCTATTTCTTCTACTGATAAAGCAGATCTCTTCGCAGAGATTTTCTCCTCCAATTCCACCTTAGACGATTCCGGTGCTGTTCCTGCATCACTTCCCGCCTCTGACTTCCTCATGGCTGACATTAAAATTTCTTCAGCTCATGTATTTTCTGCCATCACTGGCCTCAATACTAACAAGGCATATGGGCCCTGATGGAGTCTCTCCTGTTGTTCTCAAGAACTGTGCTTCTGTGCTTACACCCTGCCTAGGCAAACTCTTTCGCCTTTGTTTGTCAACTTGTACAGTCGCCAAACTTTCCGCCTGGGCCACCTATCTGCGAGAGGTGGGTAAAGAGTGCTGGCAACAGTGTAATGTTTGTTCGTGTGTACATGCTCGACGAAAGTTCGGATCATCAGCTCTCGTCTTCCGTACTGAACCTCAGTCAGAGTTCATCCCAATATTCATTCTACAATTTTAGCCGACAATTTCAAAGGAACTTCTTGAAAGTACTGGATAATGCGAATACTGAAAACAATAAGGAAAATAACCTAAAAGACCGCATCTTTACATATATTACATAATTATAAACATATTCTTTTTCATTATTACATGACAACCCGTGGCTAAAAATTGTCTACTGAATATTGGGGGGAAGAACCGTCGTGTGACCGGCCCTTACGCGAGAAAAATAGATACCGGTGTCTGTTCGCATTTGGCCAGTCCTGGGCCGGTCACGATTAAACCTATTGAAATACCATTCTTGATCTGAGACATGATTAGATAAGTGAGGTCATTAATCGTTACAGGATTACTCATTGAGCGGATATTAATTTAAGCTAAGTAGGAGAAATAAGGAACTGTTGACGTCGGAGGCTGAAACTCGTTCGTTAAGGCTGCCTTGAGTCAGTCAGTCATTAGTCGACGGGCGCTAAAGCGCCTAGGTTCGTGGGATTTAAAAAAATAAAATCAGTGTTACAGCCTGTAATGATAATTTCATGTTCTTTATGTTGCATTTACCAATCACATAAGTAATATCACAGGCAATAATATAAATGTCCCAACAATTCATGAATCAATAGCAATTGTGTTTAAAATGACTGGAAGCTTTTGCATACTGTGATGGAGAGGTGGTGTCGTCATCTTGCTGTAATGTGAGATAATGTTGTTCGGTGCATAATCGATGAGCGTGTAAATGTGTGACTTCACACATAAGCGGTACCGCTCACAATCAATATTCCTTCTAATGTGTAATTCAATCATTCGTTAGATGAATGGACTACAAAGATGTGCTGTAATGACCATAGTCATATGAAATATGATACGGTAACTCATTATCATAGCTGATGTAATAGCCTCTTCGACAAGAGTATGCATAAACTCTTTGCCTGTTGAGGTGACAGTATTTTAGCCTCCTACCTCTTCGTGGTGCACCACAGAACACATAAAAACACTTACTTGAAGTACTACCAACGAGGATGTAAGCAACCGTTAACAGTGTCTGAACATCATCCTAATGTTTATTGGTCAGTGTCATTCATGATGTGAATGACAGGTAATCTTACTTGTAACTGGACGCGATGTTATGTAAATGCATTCCTCTTCAACCTGTACTGATAATGGTATCAAGCGATAACCCTATGATATGGAATTACTGATATAAGGAGAGAGAGAGAGAGAGAGAGAGAGAGAGAGGCTTGGAGCGATTCAAGTATTTAGTGCACTAACATGTTATAGAAAATAAAATGTTTAGTATTGATAAGAATGCAAATATTTAGTAGACTGCTAATGGATCTCAAAAATTAGTTCGGCAAGTATTATCACTGGCGGTATGAATAACGTAACCCCCCCTCCCCCCCGTCCGGCCCCTACCCTGGCATTCACCATGCCAAGCTTCCATCTTAAGCAGCTCTCCCACCGGCTCCACCAGTTGCAGGAAACCGGTTGCATGGAATTGTTGCGTGTCACAGGTTGCACGGACTAAGGCCAAATAAGCATAGTATATGTTATTGTACTATATATAAAGGTATATATTTATACCATAATATACAGTATATATAGTACCTCCTTATGAAATTAATATAGTCTTATTTGATTGGCCTTGGTCTGCGCCACCTGTGGCACACAACAGTTTCCCGTGCGACCAGTTTCATGCAACTGGCTGAGCCGATGGGAGAGCCGCCTTACTCCTGAGACATTTTTCTCCCCAGCCAACTCCGTACCCAGCCATTTATGGGATGAACTCTGACTCTGACTAAGGTTCACTACGGACGAAGAGAGTTGATGATCCGAACTTTCGTCGAGCATGTACACACGAACAAACATATACACTGTTGCCAGCACCCGTTGCCCACCTCTCGCGGCTAGATGGCCCAGGTGGAAAGTTTGGCGACTGTACCTTTCCTTCTTGCTGGAAGTTTGCTCTCATTCAGCCAGTCCCAAAGAAGGGTGACCACTCCCAATTCTCCAACTATCGTCCAATTGCTTTAACGTCCTGTATTTCAAAAGTTTTCGAGTCAATTCTCAATAGAAAAAATTTAAGGCATCTTTCCTATCACAACCTTCTTTCTGATCGTCAGTACGGGTTTCGTCAGGGACGCTCCACTGGCGATCTTCTCACCTACCTTTCAGACTCCTGGTCATCCTCCTTTCGGGACTTTGGTGAAAGCTTTGCCATTGCACATGACATCTCAAAGCCTTTCGATCGAGTCTGGCATAAAGTCTTTAATTTCCAAACTGCCCTCTTACGGTTTCTATCCTTCTATCTGTGCCTTCATCGCTAGCTTCCTTTCTGGTCGTTCTATAGCCGCTGTTGTAGACAGCCATCGTTCTTCTCCTTGTGGTGTTCCTCAGGGCTCTGTCCTATCACCAACTCTCTTCCTTTTATTCATCAATGACCTTCTAAGCTATCAACTCATACGCTGATGACTCCACCCTTCACCTTTCCATTCGGTTCCCGCAACGCCCATCTCAGCAGTTACTTCAACAAACAAGGGATAAGGCTATGGCACACCTAATGTCTGACTTGGCTCATATCTCTGACTGGGGTAAAAATAATCTTGTTATTTTTAATGCATCTAAGACTCAGTTCTTACACCTATCAACCCGTCAAAATCTTCAACAAGTATACCCACTAATGTTTAATAATATTCAGCTTAATCCTGCATCATCCTTGAACATGCTTGGGGTTTCATTTACTCGGGACTTATCTTGGAAAGATCATATTACATCTCTTGTAAAATCTGCTTCCAAGAGATTGGGTGTGCTAAGCCGACTCCGTTCTTTCTTTACCTCTGCACAATTGTTGACTCTATACAAGGGTTTTATCCACCCCTGTCTCATTAACTCTCCTCCTCTTACTGACTCCCTTCAACCTCTGTCTCTTCGCCGCACTGTTGCATCTTTATCTATTTTCTGTCGCTACTTTAATGGTCACTGCTCCTCTGAACTGTCTGCTTGCATTCCTCCACCTCTACGACGGGCGCGTAGCACCCGTCTAGCAGCAAACTCTCATCCCTTTTCTGTCCAACTCTCTAATGCAAGAGTTAACCGTTACTCCCAGTCCTTCATTTATGCAACAGGTCAACTCTGGAACTGTCTCCCTCTGTCTGTATTTCCTGCTGCCCATGATCTCCAGTCTTTCAAACGCAGTGTGTCCAGGCATCTCGAAATGAATGGATCTTGATTTGGCTCTCTCTTGTATTTTGTTTTTCTCTTGGAGGGAACTCATATACGGGATCATGGCCTTTGGTTCCTTCTTCCTCGCACAAAAAAAAAATCCCTTTCCCCATCAACCTCACATGTAGAACGACATCTAGGAAAAAAGTAAATAAATAAATAAAATGAAAATAAAATAGGGGCGCATTTCTCTAGTCCCAGGCTGTACACTTTTTTTACCACCGAATTCACCTTTTCACAAATCGCCAACCCTCATTAATTTTGTACCCGGAGCCATACTAATGGGCAGTGCTCTTCCTTCAAACCAAACAGTGCTGGCATTGACCCACTTAGATCACATGTGTTTTGGCCATCCTCAGACTGACTTGATTCAGCACTGCCGGGGCCCAAACTAAGGGCATCGTCTACTAGAACATAAGCAGGGATGCACTTATCAGTGCCATAGTAGAAGGCACTAACTAAATTCAAGCCATTTCTCATCTACAAATCTCCAACAAAATGGGAGTTTCCCATCTATGTTGGCATACGAATAGTATCTGCTTATATACTCTAACTCGGATGGGCAATCACTCCAAAGCAGCGACATTATATGCTTTCCCTAACATTTCCCCTGTAATGCTGTAAAGCGTTTACCCATCCACGAGCCAGCAAACATAAATGGAAATTTGAAAGCTATGGTAAATCTAGGCACCCCCAGCATAAGCTAGCGGAAGCAGACCATGTGGAATTCGTCACTTATCGACGCACCACTGTGTGGTACCCTAGTTCAGATACCACCCACTTACATTTCACAACTGACATCCACCTAAAACTGTTTGCCAACATGCCCACGTCACCTTACATGATCAACCGACAGCTTATCCAGCAAAAAGATCCATCAGTCTGATTGCATCTTCATGAGTTTTTGGGGACCACTTTACAAACTGACCATCTGAGGCCCGGAAGAGGGAGGAGAGGTCTGTCAGATAGGTCACCCACTACCTCCATGAATGGCATTACCATTCGTCTGCTTTGGACCTTGATGCTGTAAGATACTGTCTGACATGATCCTTCTACAATGACAAGGGCAAGAACCTTCATCATACCACACTTGGGCAAACGAGGGTGTTTCCTTATTTACACATGAATACCACGCCTCAACATCAATTACAATCATCAACAGGCACCTGCAATGTGAATTCCTCTTACAAACCCAGAAAATTATCGTGCTTCATGTTGTAGATCCACCTAGATCAACCAACATGCTGTGCCATCAAACACCGTAATGCCCCACACCACTGTCATACAAACCTAAAAGTTGCTATCATACAACCCAGTCACCAAATCCAAATCCCCTTGTAACCTATGATCCAACTCGTCCCTGATTTTCTCACCTGACGGCAGCAGCTGCATGTCACTACGTCTAACAACAGAAAGCATGATAGTCGACCTATTGCCCACCTGGCAAACCAATCCACTGGACCACTGTCATTAAAAATAATAATAATAATAATAATATAATAATAATAATAATAATAATAATAATAATAATGATGATGGGTTTGGTCTTCAACAACCTGGACATCTCTTAGGAACATAGCCCCTGCATCATGGTTCCAAACAGCCCTCCCATAATCCCCACGTCCAGAATGACATCCCCCACACAGCAAATGCAAGGACAGCAGTTACAGCAATTACTCTTCCAAAACCATTACATCTTCACACAGGGAATGACGGCATCGGCAGGACCAACATCCTGAAACATAAAATCCATACTGTTGGCACAAGACGCATCTCTCAGGCAATCATTACAAAGAAGAAATCCAGCCCCAAATGTGGCTGAGGAACTGGAGGTAGACACTATTTTCAGTTAGAAGGAACTTAATCAAGGAGCGCTTGATCATCTGAACCCGCGATTTGGCTCGCCTTTAGTATGGAGACCCAAGGAAGTCTTCACCTACGTCTCACTTCCGCACAGGTCAGTATTGCAACTTGATGTCTCACAAGTTTTCTTGTGTACTGCTTGAGGTTACATTCTGTATCATTTCGGGTATTTGGGCGGGATTTCTAACGTATTTATAAAAATGATTTTTCTGAGGTGGTTTGGCCATGTGGAGAGGATGGAGGGTGAAAGACTGACGAAAAGAGTGTATGTGAGTGAGATGGAGGGGGGAAGAGGGAGGGAGAGGCCGAGGATGAGATGGAGGGATGGGGTGGAGAGGTATATGAGAGAGGGGGGTGTGAGTTGGGAGCAGGGCAGTGAGATGGCGGGGGACAAAGCGATTTGTTTGTGGCCACCCCAAACGGGATTGAGGCGTCTGGCAATAGATAGATAGATTTTTCTAAGCCTACCAGCCTACACATATACTGTAGGTCAATTTCTGTTGTCACTGATGGCTCCAAATGCGACACTGAAGTCAGGTATGGAGCCATCTCTCCCAGTTTTGTTCAGACTTTGATCCTGAAATGAAAGGCATCTGTTATTTAAGGCTGAAATATCTGCTTGTGTTTAAGAGAATATTTAGTATTGTATGTCAATCTGATGCTATCAGTGACGACGTCAACGCTGCAGGCTTCGGGTCTATTCACTTACTTTTTCAGTTTCTAGAGTTTCAATATAGATAGGAGGGGAGGAAGCTTTTCCTTCCACACACTGGTAAGCAGGTCCATGAGAAGGTAAATGAGATGGCCAAGGCAGCGGCCTCTCCACCCACTCCTCAATTTGGCTCTCTTCACTGTAGACCTTTTTTTTTTTCCTAGTTCGGTAGGACTTCGTTGCTACTAGGATTGAAACTCTGTCTGCCGGAGAATCAGACTCACCCTCGTATTTTATCATATACACATCATGATGCCAAGCTGGGATGAAATGGTGTTGATCTGAGAGGTCGAGGACATACATCTCACATACTTTTTCTTTTTCGTTCTCTTTCTTTTTGTGAGTTGCTCTTATACCGGTGTGCATTATCTCCTACACGGTGCAGCGTTTGCTGGTCGTGTCCCAACCATAAAGATGTAAATACAGTAAGAATTTCTTTGGGGGCTCTCGTAGGTGGGGGAGAGGGATGAGGAGTATTATCTTTGCATCCACCTTGGAGTAGGTGCTTTTAATCACAGCTGGGTTTTTATTAAGAATACTTGATATAAAATTATTATTTATATATATATATATATATATATATATATATATATATATATATATATATATATATACACACAGTACAGCCAGCCAAGGAGCATCAGGAGGATTTTCCAGTTCATATTTATTTATTCCAGGTGACTAGTTTCGGGATGCTATCCCATCTTCAGACCTAAAAGCAATTAAAACACATATTGCGAATTAAATCAATGTTAAAATATATCCATAAGAAAGAAAAAATACCAAAAGAGCATGTGGCAATGACTGATTACTATGAATAAATCAAATGTAAAACTATTTTTAAAAATATAACAAACTCGAGATATAAAAGTGGGAGTGTTACCTCTGTGAGTTGGCAGCTAAGACTGAAAAACATGAACACAGTGTTTCATAAGGAAAAGTATGATGAAGCTTCTAAGACATCAATAAACCAGTGTGAAGCAAAAGAGCCAAGTAAAGAATGAACCAAGTATCAAAAGGCTGATTCATAGCTACAAAACATTATAATCTTAAGGTATACAACTTTGTTGATGATTCATAGTTATTTAATGAAGGCTTAAGTTTGTGAATGTACAAAGACTCCAAAATTCGCAGTTCCATTGTCATTACTACTATGTAAAATACTGAAATTATCCATATTACAAGTGTGGCCCATATCGAAACAGTGGTTCCTAATCTCTGACAAAGTTGGGTTAGACAGTGGCAAAGATGTTCTATGAGACAAGCCTCTGTGCTCACACACACGAATTTTGAGGTTCCGAATTGAACTCCCAATATATCTAGCTGTACAGATAGAACAGGCATATAAATATACTATGTTTGAACACAGTGGCTTTGGGATATTTTTACATTGAAGAAATGAACCTACAGTGAAAGGATTAACAAATACAAACCTAAATGAGATTTGAGGATAGAAACACGAGTATTTTCAAAAGTTGGTTCCTAATATTATAACTGACATGACCAAAAAAGGGAAACCTAATATAATGTATGTCCTTAGCTGCAGTTGCTGCCTTCTTAGAACCACATAGTATCTAGTTTAAAATATCTTTTACCATCCTAGGAAACAACATAGTAGGGTAATTATTATTGATGAAGAATTTACTCAGGAAATCAATTTCATCATGAAAAGATGTCCAGTTTAAACTAAGTGCATAGCATCTATGAAGTAAAGTCCGTACTGAATTCAGCTTATATATGTTAGGCACAAATGATAATAAATTCAGACCCAAACCAGTGAATGATTCCTTCCTGTAAACCGAAGTACCTAAGTAACTACCACAATTGGTTAGCTGAATATCTAAGAAAGAGAGCAAGTCATTATTCTCAATTTCAACAGTGAACTTAATATTAGAATGCTTGGAATTCAGGTAGTCTAGAAACTTTACAACATGATCAGATTCTTTGAACAATAAAAAACAATCGTCAACATACCTACGGTAAAAAACCGGTTTAAAACTTAGAGGACAACCTGATAACCATTTTCTTTCATAAAAACATAGAAATATATTAGCTAATGTGGGGCCCAGTGGGGATCCCATTGCTACTCCATCAACCTGTTTATAAAATTTGCCATTAAATATGAACATGGATTCTTTAACTGCCAAGTCTAAAAGGGATTTGAAATTCTGCTTTGTTAAATTATTGACTACTTCCTGCCTTTTATATAGTTCAGCAATGCAAATATCTATAGTTTCATTAAGTGGGATATTTGTGAATAGACTTTTAATATCAAAGCTTGCCATGACCACAGGATGTGGAAATTGAAGCTGCTTTAACTCCTGTACGAAACAGAGTTTTTAACAGTAAAATTGTTTGTGGTGAGGGAACAAGAAATTTAGCCAAATTGTAATTAAAGGTTCCAATTGCAGACAGGATGGGACGTATTGGGACATCCGTTTTGTGTATTTTTGGTAATCCATACAAGATTCCTGGGACAGATCCAGAGGCAAAAAGAAAATTATAAGTTTCTGATGAAATCAAGTTCTTTATTCTCCTAAGAACTCTTTTAAGTTTATCTTCCAACTTTAGTACATAGGAAAAGGGATCTATGTTAAGTTCAAGGAACTTACTCCTATCAGATAGCAGATTTGAAATTTTACCCACATAATCAGACTTATTCAACACCACTACCTCTCTCCCTTTATCTGGCTTAGTTACAACAATATTTGTATCAGTCTTCAGTTGATTAAGTATTTTGATCTTGTCTGTACCAAATACTGACCATGAGAAATTACCAAAATCGTTAAAGGTATTATGAGCTATTGAACTGATACTTTCAACAGTTCGAGTCCAAACTGACGAATCATTATTAGGATTATAAATTCTCAGTCAGGATATGGTGTATATTAACTTCTCAAAACTCAAAAAGTGGGATACAAAGTTTGGCTTGGAGATTGGTAAGGAAAAGTCGAGACCGAATTTCAGTGCATCTTCCTCTTCATCCGTTAATGTCCTACTGGAAAGGTTTATGATTACTTTATGTTTATCTACACTAGAGTAAATAGGAATTCCTAATTTGACCAGCTTTTTATTATGAATATCCTTAGTATTCTTAAGTTTGTTTGTGTTATTTTTATGAATCTGGTTAGTTAAGACCTTAAAATCAAGCCAAGAAACCTTATTCTTTAGTTCTTGAAGATTCATGAAATAATCTGTTCTCAGCTGCTTTGAATATTTTTCTTTCTGCTTTATTTCATAATTTAATAGTTTAAACAGAACAGACCCGTAAAGTTGACTGTGTAAAATTCTTTAAACTAGATTAGAAATACAAAAACCTGGGGATCACATTATACATCCTGCAGTGCTGCAAAAAATCCACATCCAGTGAAGCTTTCCTGTAGCGAAGGTGGAGACGTTCCACTTTCCTATAACATGATAATGCTGGACGGCCATATCTTCGTAGAATAATATCAACAACTGAGGTGCCCGTAGGGAATCTTATACAGTACAGAAATTGATTTCCTGAGTAAATTCTTCATCATTAATGATTACCCTACTATGTTGTTTCCTAGGATGGTAAAAGATTTTTTAAACCAGATACTATGTGGTTCTAAGAAGGCTGCAACTGCAGCTAAGGACATACATTATATTAGGTTTCCCTTTTTTGGTCATGTCAGTTATAATATTAGGAACCAACATTTGAAAATACTCGTGTCTATCCTCAAATCTCATTTAGGTTTGTATTTGTTAATCCTTTCACTGTAGGTTCATTTCTTCGATGTAAAGATAATATCCCAAAACCACTGTGCTCAAACATAGTATATTTATATGCCTGTTCTAGCTGTACAGCTAGATATATTGAGAGTTCAATTCGGAACCTCAAAATTCGTGTGTGTGAGCACAGAGGCTTGTCTCATAGAACATCTTTGCCACTGTCTAACCCAACTTTGTCAGAGATTAGGAACCACTGTTTCGATATGGGCCATACTTGTAATATGGATAATTTCAGTATTTTACATAGTAGTAATGACAATGGAACTGCGAATTTTGGAGTCTTTGTACATTCACAAACTTAAGCCTTCATTAAATAACTATGAATCATCAACAAAGTTGTATACCTTAAGATTATAATGTTTTGTAGCTATGAATCAGCCTTTTGATACTTGGTTCATTCTTTACTTGGCTCTTTTGCTTCACACTGGTTTATTGATGTCTTAGAAGCTTCATGATACTTTTCCTCATGAAACACTGTGTTCATGTTTTTCAGTCTTAGCTGCCAACTCATAGAGGTAACACTCCCACTTTTATATCTCGAGTTTGTTATATTTTTAAAAATAGTTTTACATTTGATTTATTCATAGTAATCAGTCATTGCCACATGCTCTTTTGGTATTTTTTCTTTCTTATGGATATATTTTAACATTGATTTAATTCGCAATATGTGTTTTAATCGCTTTTAGGTCTGAAGATGGGATAGCATCCCGAAACAAGTCACCTGGAATAATTAAATATGAACTGGAAAATCCTCCTGATTCTCCTTGGCTTGCTGTACTGTATAAGATTCCCTACGGGCACCTCAGTTGTTGATATATATATATATATATATATATATATATATATATATATATATATATATATATATATATATATATATATATATATATATATATTGTGATGATTAAAATGGCAATGAGACCAACAATGTTGCCTATATATTTTATTAGAGGCATATAACAGCTCTCACAAAAGGTTACAGTTTGGACACAGAAAAGTTCCGAATTATCATTTACCATTCACAGTTATGATTTTAGGCTATTAGCCTAAATCTGAATTATTTAAACCCAGTTACTTCATTAATGCTAAGCACAATATTTATTAAACCATCTTAAAAATTATTTTGCTGGGTCAAACAACGTTTGCACTAGCAGTGACCATTCTGAATCAATTGTAAGTTCATTTGTGCATGCAAATAAAAATAATAGTCAACATTTTCTTTTGCTGGAAAAAAGGAAAGAATGTAAAAGGATAATTAGCGCAGGTGTGTGTGTGTGTGTGTGTGGGTGTGTGTCTGTTTGTGTCCTGGGAACTATGTTATTTTTGATATGCAAATGAAAGCATATATAAAATTTTAACTCTTATAAGAGAGTGGTAAAATTGAAGTAATTACATATAGGCAGCCAACAGAAATTCATGAAACCAGTGTTTATCAAACATCCAATCTCTGATAATTTAGATACTTGAACAGTATTAAAATCTGAAATTACGGTACATCAAATAATTTTGTCCTGTCAAGTGCTTCCTTCCTCACCACTGATATGTCATGCACTTGCTGTTAGAATGAGAGAAGAGGTGTTAATACAAGTCAAAATCACTACAGAACAGATTCACAAACACTTTTACTAGCAGTTCCCTGTTATAAGTGAGAACTTATTTTTCAAAGACAAAGGAAGGATAATCATTAACTTCCCACGTTTCTTGTTACTGGAAGCCTAAATCCTAATCACGAGATGTAGTTTGTTTATGTTTGTGAATCTTGGCCCAGGATGAGTTCCGTCAGTTTGCTCGTCATTTTAATGGTGCTGACACTAACGACCATCATAGTCCTTTCCTCGCTTTGGGAAACATTGCCAGATCTGAGAAAATAAAGTTCAGTACATGAAGCTGTATTGATGCTAATTAACGTGATTAGTTCACTTAATGTTAGGAAATAACACCTTTGGGACGATATATATATATATATATATATATATATATATATATATATATATATATATATATATATATATATATATATATATATATATATATATATATATATATATATATATATATATATATATATATATATGTATTATTTTTATTTTAAATTATAGTAGTGCTTGAGATTTTATAACTTACCGACAGTTGATAGATAATGTTATCTATAATACTTATGATACTTTCAGGGTAAGAAGCGCAGTATGCAGTGTTAACAAGTGTTGTCCCTATTTTATAAATATATTACATCAAAATTAATTGACGAATGAATTACTTCTGCCAGTCTCTCTCTCTCTCTCTCTCTCTCTCTCTCTCTCTCTCTCTCTCTCTCTCTCTCTCTCTCTCTCCACTTAATGTGGGTGTGATGTCTACTCGTCGGCTACAGATGCCCGTCTCAGGGTGTTAGATTCGGTGTATCATGTTGGTGTATATCTGGCGACTGGGGCAGTCAGGCCATCCTCGATTTCGAATCTGTCGGTGGATGCTGATACTTTCCGGATTTACGTCGCCAGTCGTTGATGATGAGGTATTAGTATCGTCTTTCCCACCTAGCAGACTCAGTGCCTTCTGCTGTAGTGTCACATGATTACTGCTCTTCTGTTTATATCCCTCCCCCAAGTTTCCTGAAACCCATATGTTACAGGGTCTGATCTGTTACGTCAGCTTTCTCTGTCCTTTCGCTGATATTTCGTCCTCATGGGTAGGGTATTGGCTGCTCCCCAAAGTGATGTTCTGTTGTTCCGTTGCTGGTAGAGAGAGCTCGTCTAACTTTCAAGTGTCCCTAGCATTTTTAAACATGACTTTTCTCATGACTTCCCCTTCTCTGTCGATACAGAAGGACCGAAGACATGCTGCGATGGGCTTTTGTGTCGTCGTCCCTTCGTTTCTTTGGGTCGGTAACATTCGTGGGATTTTTTTTTTTTTACAAGAGCTGACTGAGATTTTAAATGCTCTCTAGAGAATGCAAGTGGCTTGATGGTGATGCCACCGTGTCAAGGGGCTTGATGGTGATGACAGCGTAACATGGCTTGATGGTTATGCCAGTGTTACATGGCTCGACGGTGATGCCACAGTGTTTTTTTGTATGATGGTGATAAGTCTGTTTTGTGGTTTGATGGTGATACCACAGTGTTGATTGGCTTGATGGCGATGTCATAGTGTTACTCGGTTTCATGGTTTGTCACAGTGTTACATGGATTGATGGTGATGCCACATTGTTACTTGGTTTAATGGTGATGTCACAGTGTTTCGAGGATTGATGATTGTCATAGTGTTATGTAGACTGATAGTGATGCCACAGTGCTACGAGGTTTGATGATGTCATAGCGTTTCGTGGCTTGATGGTTGTCACAGTGTTATGTGGATTGATGGTTGTCACAGTGTTACGTGGATTGATGGTGATGCTACGTATTAAGTGGCTTGATAATGATGTCATAATGTTACTCGGCTTGATGGTTACGTCACAGTGTTACGTGGATTGATTGTGATGCCACAGTGTTACGTGGTTTAATGGTGATGCCAGTGTTACGTGGCTTGATGGTTATGCCACATTGTTACGTGGATTGATGGTTGTATCACAGTGTTACGTAGGTTGATGGTGATCCATTAGTGTTACCTGGCTTAATGGTATGCCACAGTGTTACGTAGCTTCATAGTATGCCGCAGTGGTACTGTACAGTCACTCATAAAAGAAACGACCCCCCCGGCCAAGACACCTTTCAACCAATATGATATCGGTCCTGGTAACACTGTAAATGACGTCAGGTGTGGGGGTGTGAAGCTGCGTTTGGGAGAAGTTCATTCAAAGTTCATTCTAAGTGTGTCGAGCCCATTCATTTAAACCTTGAGGCCGGGGGTTTCATTTGCATCATGTGCGGCATTAATGCATAAATGTTTCGGGTATGAGATTGTGTTAGCACCTGAAAGTTCTTTGTTCTTGTAGCATAAAGTTAATTTTGTGTGAAGGACAACATAACAAGTCAGATATAATGTATGTTTGACTCGAAATGTGGATTGAAGCAGTGTTTCGTGCAGATTAACTCCGCCCTCCTCTCAAACACCCCTCCTCATGCCCCTATATGACTGACGTCAAATACACTGTTACCAACACTGAATACCCCGAGTTATATTGCCTCTAACGCACGGGGATGTCTTTTCTTTTATGAGTGACTACATTGCAAGCAAAGTTCAGGCCAAGAATAAATGGTTATCAGAACTCTGTCATTGTCAGTATGGAAAGGACCACCTGCAGCATTATGAGGTCTTTTCACAGCAACATTTAAACAGTACACAGGAATGGACATTCGCTGTGTAAATGCCACATTCCACAGCAACCCTAAGAAGTCTGATCATTGCTCTTCATAGGAACGGCACTTACTAGTAACTGCAGTACCAAAATTCGAAGCACGAGAATTTTATTCTGCCTAGGACTCTTTGAAGAATACCTTGATAGGCATTAAGACATAACATCCCAGCCAGTCCCTTGGTATTCACAGAGTCCCAGATTCACACTCACTGATGTATTCCGGCTGGAGTGTATTAAGGGCTATATTTTAATAATACCAGTTGACTACACTGAAACATTGTTTGAAGACAAACAACGGTATCAGAATTAAGGTATTATTGTGAATCGAAGTGGAATATCACTGGTGAACTGAGCTTGAGTGTCGGTAGTAAAGGATTGGTTGAATTGAAGTATCATTGGTTAACGTGGTCTGAATGTTTTATTATTTGAATTAGCACACACACACACACACACACACACACACACACACACACATATATATATATATATATATATATATATATATATATATATATATATATATATATAAATATATATATATATATATTTATATATATATATATATATATTTACATAGAGAGAGAGAGAGAGAGAGAGAGAGAGGAGGGGGGGAATACTTACTTGCTCTTCATGAGTACAGTTCATCAACTCGTGGCACTGGTCGGAGATACCCTCCGTGTCACAACCTGCAGATTAGTAAGGGAGAGAGGTAACAGAATGAGAAGTAATTTAACGCAGCTTGATTTATGAAAATCGCCACCATCATCACCGCCATCACCGCTCACGAAAGACGGTGAGAGCAACATCTCCCCGACCCCCCAACCCAACCCCAGCAAACACACATGCACTAGGAGACACACAGGAATTACACAACCTTGTTTCAAACACTGGATGCTCAATTAATATAACTACATATCGGTACATCATTTCATACTAAATATTTACATACATACCCTGTACATACATGCATGCAAATGTACGTACTTCTATTGCACATACTTAGATCATGCGCTGTTAGCAACAAAATCATTAAATCTTTCATTAACCCTTACTCCTTCCTAATCGTTGCCATATATAATAACACTAACTTACAAATGTCACATCTTGACATTTACCCATTTCATTTCTTTTTGTTTTATTATTTTAGACTTCGCCAGTACATCATTCCTTTTTTTCCTTGACCTGCTTCCATTTTCTGCCTTTCTTCTTTCATTATTCATGCATTACATACTGCCGTACATGCCGGCCTGTTCATGTTGGGGCCTCGACAGGCAAAGAACTCTGTGCAGAAAATATATTTGAGAGACGAAGTCAGACGAGGGAAGGATTATAGGTCCAACTCTTAGTCTGCCATGTAGGGGTTATCTCCTTGAATCAGAATATCTATTTTCGTTATTTTCCTAATACCACTACTAGGCGACTTTATACAACAATGGAAACATGACTCATTAAGCTGTTTTTAGTATATCAGTTAGTGAATGATAGGCTTGTTACTTCGTGCACCACAACATACACATCTGAACTCCAGCTAAACTTTTCTTGTGTTACACTGTCTAAAGATGCTGATCTACATACGAGACATAAAAGAAGATGGAACACTTACGCGATGTTATGTCCTCAACACAAGTTTCGCACGTAGCATTTCCTTTGCACTTCTCTGAAATGCAGAACATACTCCATTTGTATATTTTAATGAACGGGCTCCAGCACCACTTGATGGTTAAATAATGCAATGTGCAGATAATTTCACGATATTGTATGTGAGTTGCATATTTCCTCAGTTTAAGTTGCTTACAGGTTTCTGTGGAACTGACCAATAGGACTAGGTGGAGGACCATGGTGACCATGTCGACCACAGTGAGAGTTGACCAACGTGGCCATGAGGACCACCGCTGCCGTCAGCACGACCACAGTCACTCGCATCCTGAACACTGGGATGAAGATGCTCTGCTGGGGATCAAGCAAGAAGGCTCAGTTCTCAGTCAGTTACTATGTACTCTGGTATTTAATAGCACGTCATACAGCAATCACAACAGCTCTCATGTTAAAGTCATAGTGACTTTCACAGTCGTCTTTGTTGATCTTCACTGTTCTAAAGCAGACTTCTTAACTCCTCTCCTTCTGTTTGCATACAGTGGTCATTTTAGTGTCTAATACATTTACCTTTTCAGATCGTTCTGAGTCACTATCGGAGCATTCTTAGAAAGCTGGCAAGTTGCCTAACATGAGAACCTGGTAATAACTGTGGTGTAGCAAATGATGCAGCAAACTGTACGTTTGTCTTTCTGCACTTGTTTTTAACACCTTGCATATTATGAACTGTTTATTTTTAACACTCAGAAATATAAAATGTGAATGAATCTTTAGGTATTTTCTCGTCTGTTCATCACATACCCCACTGACCATTCTGGCCACTACGACTGACTAGAAAATTATTAACGTGAAATTGCCGCGGCGACTATCATTTGATTTATGTAGCGTCTTACCTAAGGTGTACAGTTCTTCCCCGTCTTGTACAGCACCACCACTCACCAACATTCCAATATAATTTCTCTTCTTTTCTACCCATCACACCACCTGACAGGCAGTGATCGAAATATTTCCTAACATACTGTACCGATAGAGTTGATTATTGCCGGATGCTTTCATTTATTATTTATGTACTAGCTCTAATTGTCTAACCCTGGACATAGACTGTTAATACTCTGTTCCCTGGGGGACATGAGATACCACTCCAGTCACCACGTCAGCGTTAATAACTACTGCTTATAATAAATACGTTATGGCAGTTTTTTTTAAGGACTGGTGTAATGATATTAGCAGGTGTGTTCTTATGACATGGCATGAGTTCTGGGGGAGATCAGTAGTCTTTGTTTTTGTTTTTTTTTCTTTTTAGCTAATTCTAGAAAATCACCTGGGATCGACCAGTGTCTCTTCGGACAAAACATTTCTCTGATCACTTAAAATAAGTGATTCTGAAATTACTCTCAAGATTCTGATGGACAGTTGAAGGTTATGTATTCATCCGTGTCTTTCTGGTTGTATGCACGATATCTAAAAAAAAAAGTTTACATCGGATTTTGGTGAAATCTGATGGATAGGTGGGAAGTGGGTCAAGAAAGAGTTGAATAGATTTTGAAGTGAATCCTTATCCGGATTCAGTATTAAATCTCATTTTTTATCAGAGTTGGCGGAGGTATGACCTGTGAAACAACAGGTTAGACAAAGACCGTAAATTAACATTGTTTGAGGCCTTCAATGTATTCGGATTGCAGGTAAAGGAGCAAAACATTTTATTTTGCAATGGTGAAGGTATGCGCTCTCTGTATGATTACTGGTTAAATATTTAAACGTGATGGGGCTTATTTTATGTGCATGTTTCATGGGCAGGATCGCAACAGTGTTATCTATACTGACCAAAACCCATCTGATTGGCCTGAAGTGGAACAAAGACTTGAAAGGACTTAAACTATCTAAAACAGGCCTAAATCTACTTCCTTGGCTCCGAACATGACTAATATTTGACTGACTAGAGTGGATCTAGGCTAACTTGAATGCTTGGGAATAATACAGCATATCCTGTAGAGCCTTGGAACTGCCCTATTCATCATTCAGCTTATTCAGACAACTGCCTCACCTTTTCTGTTATTGGCTTGCGGTAGGTGGGGACGCTCACCATCCACTCACTCGATGTAGTGCTGTTCTCTCCTCCCTCCATTGCTTCCTTCCCCTTCTGTCATTCTTTACTTCATTCTTTCCTCGTCCTTCCGCCTACGGGTGACTTTACACTCCCTCTTTTGTCTTTCTTTTCTTCATCTTTCCTCTTCCTTCTGCCTATGGGTGACTCTACAATGAGTGAGAAGCCAAATGGTTTCCTGTACACCAGGAAACCATTTAGTATGCTGGGTGGTAACCATATAACCAAATTATGGCGCCAGGTGGTTTAGTGGGTAATTACAGCGCTCCAGTCGGATTGAGCCGGTGAAGGTTTATATCCAAGGGATGGTTGTGTTTATTGCTTATGTAATGCCATTCGGGGAAGAGTGAGGCTGGTCATTCTCATCTTAAATGTCAGGACCAAATTGCCTAGCCCAGGGCTTCTACGCTTCTCATGGGGCAACGTAGAATTGGATGATGGATGGATGGATGGCTTTCCATATGCAATGCCCTCATTATTGAACTGCTTATTTTCATAACAAGCTACATTTCGGTCACATCTCTGTTTATATTTGACCTTTCGTATATGGGAGCTTGGCGTGCTCACAATCTCCACGGAGGATTAAGAAAAAAAAAGTGCCAAGGACGTGTCGCGTGGAAAAGGCATGCCAGTTGCGAGTTTGTGCTTGGGAGAGATGTCACAAATGGTAGAAATTGCACGTCTGGATAACATTATTTTTCCTTCGAATCTCCGTAATCTTGTATCTGTAGTAGAGTTGGGGTCGTAAAAGGATAGTAGTAGCCATGACGGAGCTACTATAGTTACTTTCACCCCTCATTCACATTCGTTTAAACCTCTATAATGTCACGAATGTCCTGTGTTTACCCGTATGGATTTGATAATTGTGTAGTGATCAGTTGCCCTCAGGAGGGACAAGCTGAACAGGCATCCAGACCCTCATTAACATGAGCACCTACTAATTTGCACACAATAGCATTCTAAGTATTTGGAAACATGAAACATTTATGACTACTTGAACCAAACAAGGACCCAAGACACCCTGTCTCTTGCAGACTCATAACAACTGCTTAGCATGCCATCCAAGATAAATGAACACCTGATTTTCAACAAAGTCACACCTCTTGTCCCCTTTTTCCGTTCATAATAGAAATTTAGGGCACTAAACCCAGCAAACAACTTGCTGATTAAACTCACATAAAAGCTAAATCAACTCCACGACACCCACACAGCGCACGTTTTTCTTAACAATGGACATTAATAAAGCCACTGGTACCATCTTCCAATCCAAATTAATCACCGAGATCTTGAACACACACATGGAGAGCACTACCATAACACTGGGTTGCCAGCAATTTATCTGGCAGACAAACTCATGACGAATGCGATATTTCCCAAACAAAGTACCACAGGGTTCCGTTCTTTCACTCGCATTACGCTTCATATACATGCATGATATTCCCACAGCCCAGCCACCTACAAACACTACTCCAATGCAGATGACATCGTCAGGACAAACGCACACCACACTGCAGAAGCAGTCTGCACACTGCAACAGATCTCGATACGCTGCAGACTTAGGTCGAGGACAACAGGCTGACGATCGCCCCAGCCAAATTCGCCCCCAAACTTGCCACCAGCAGCAAACGCGACCACAGTAACTCCAGTTATATTAAAAGTAACAATGTAGTTGTGCCACACACACCCTCCACAAAGATTCTTGGATTATGACACTGGATTCAACTTCAGTGACAACATACAAGACCTCAAGAGACGATGCACCCCCAGTCTTAATGCACTCACTGCAATTACTGAGCTGACCTTGGGGAAAGATATATATTTACCCTACTGTACAGACATTCTGTTACATGAGTGATGACCTATGCCTCCCCAAAATGAGTTCCTATCTCATTTATTACTCACTACAACACCTTGGCACCATACAAACCATACGGAACACCCTACGCTGCACCAAAACCACTCCCATAACTCACGCTCTTAAACTAGTCCTCCCCGTTATCAACTATCAATATGAGAGGCAGGCAGTTTTATGCAGCAAATAATGCAATTGCACAACAACCTTATTCTAAGACAAACACAGCACACCTAGACACATGAAACTATCGTCATACATACATTTTCAAACTCTCTGCAACATCGTAACTTCCGATATTCAAACTTTATCAATGAAGTACCTAAAAATTTACTTCACGAACAGGGCAGTGCATACCTCAAATGATTTCGGTTGGACGCAGTCACAGATAAGACGTACCCACCTCGTGCGATAGGGCCATGGAACATAGCGCACATAACGAAGTCCTGCATAGCACATACCACACTAAAACGCAGACAAAGCATCAGTGGTGCAGGGAACATATGGGACCACTCCACTGCGGTAGTTGCTTAAACCTGATTAACTGGTCTGTTCGATCAGATCGATCGGGGTTCAGCAACAACAACAACATCAGTCCCTGTAGGTCATGTCCATAGGAGGCATATCTGTAATCCAGTTGGTGGTCATAAAGGTTCATTAGTAGGCAAGTTGGGGTCAGGCTGGAGGGTTGCTGAAGACGTTATACCTGTATCTTTATAATGTGATAAGGATTTACGTATGCGCCGGCTGCGGATGCGCGGTTCTCTTGGTTAACCTTTTGCCCGCATATCGTGTCTACTGTATACAAAGACACTACCATAGCTTTCTTAGACTCCACTGGTACAGCTGCTTATATTTCGAAAATATGTTTCTTTCATTTTGCAAAGGGGGGATGTGTACACAGAAATGTGGATATTACCTGCTAAGAGATGAAGACCTGAGGAGAGAGGCACCGCGATGGAGCTCAGCAGTCCACTGGAGGAAGTAAGGATGTGTGTGCTGTGCAGCGCGTTGCATTCTTATATATACACTACCGGACCCCTTCTGCATAGCTTGCTGCTTCCTTGCACATTACACGCACTCCCAGTCATGCCATTCCCCTCTCCCCACCCCCCACATCTTCCGTTTGCCTCTGCACCCCCCTCCACCCCACTTTTTTTTCTTTCATCTACATAACCTACCATCAGTAACTTCATAACAGTTCACTGTAATATTCACTGCATTTAATTTGGCTGTATGAATAGGCCGACCGCTGAAAGAATTACTGCAGAGAATCTAACTTTCAACCTATCATTGAACATGGATAGGTTTGTGGTATTATAATGATGGATTAAGTTATCAAACTTATTTTTCTTTTGAGACTGTGCAGAAAAACTACAATCTAAATTTTCACTCCAGAAATTTACTTGATATAATTTACTCGGGTAGATTCTCAGTCCAATAGCTAAGACTTACAAGAGTAATAGGCTTCAAAAACAATATTTGGTTATTTATGCATAAATGTTTGTATTACTTTATTGTTCTACGTCACTGTATTAACAATAGTAAAAACAGTAAAGATATGTTTGCATAAAACAGTCGGTTTTATATGGGAAGGTGATTAGTGAACGCGACATTATCACTAGAGATTATATGCATAAAAAAAAAAAAAAAAACTTCTTAATTGTGTCCCTTGCAGTTCTGCTGTGAAACAGTTGATATTGGCACAAATAATATTTATCTGCATACATGACGCAATCTAAACCAACTTTATTTTTTATTGTTTGACACTTTTCCCTCGGTTGCTCAAATTACTTATGATTGCCGTATCTCACATTTACAGCCGTACTTGCCTGCCATCGATATCCGAATCACTCCAGCCGCCATATGGCGACCTAGTATGTAACTGGGTGCAACAGAATAACACAACCCAGAAAACTGTCATAAATCTTTGTAATGTGACGTGCAAAACCTCGTATGTCCAACAAACAGATAAGTGACAAAACGAGTAAATTTCCGTTGAAATGGTGTAACAAATACCCATTTGTCCAGTAGAATGAGAGAAATATCCGTGGTTTAAGTATTTCCCCGTGTCTGCTTTATACTCCTCTAAGTTGACGGCATGTTATGTTTGTCATCCTACCGAAATTAATATAAATATAACGCATACACACACACACACACACACACACACACACACACACACACACACACACACATGTATAAGATAGATGATAGATAGATAGATATAGATGGATTGATAAATAGATAAATATCTACATCTATATCTATCTATCTATCTATGTCTGTCTATATATATATATATATATATATATATATATATATATATATATATATATATATATATATATATATATATATGCTTTGATATCCAGAAGCAAAAGGAAACGCGGGATATCCGGAGGGCTTTCGTGTATTCACATCTCGGGATATCTCGTGTTTCCTTTTACTTGTGGATATCAGCATATCTGTAAATCGGGTGTTATTGTGATTTTATTTTGTATATATATATATATATATATATATATATATATATATATATATGGAGCCTCTGTGGTACAGTGATAAAATGTGCGCTTTCGTACACTGAAGAACGAGGGTGCGCGCGCCGCCAGGGTAATAAACTTTGGGAGCGTTTTTCTGGCCACGCACTGCTTGACGGACACCAGGGGTGTTGTGGTTGAACCAGTGTCGCATACTGTAAAATTATGCTTGCACCCAGTCAGCTTGAGCGGGTCGATTACCCTTGGTTCACACACTACACACACATCCAAAGCCACTACAACACTACAGTTACACTTACAAGCACTTCTCACCCTTCATACAATCTCTACCAGACAGCCTAAGCCACTTGGTAGAGATACATTGGCTGTATCGTCCTCATTTCGGTAGGGATAGGCCGGTCCTGTAGTGGACACTCAAACGGCTGATGAGATGAGATGAGAGATTATATATATATATATATATATATATATATATATATATATATATATATATATATATATATATATATATATATATATATATATATATATATATATATAATTTCCTGTGGCGCCCCATGTGATGCATAGGGCCTCGATGAACTCTCTCCACCAATATTTGTCTCTTGCCATCTCCTTCAGTCCCACCAACACTCCTCTCCTGCTTCTCTTTTCATTGTCCTCAACAAGGTTTCCCTCGGCCTACCTCTGTCTCTTCTTCCTCTAGTAGTCCACTCTGGCACATCCTGTATTAAACTGCCTTCTTTTCTATATATATATATATATATATATATATATATATATATATATATATATATATATATATATATATATATATATATATATATATATATATATATATATATATATGCCCCAGCCATTTCCAGCCACTCACATATTCATAAACTGGTTCCACTCTCGTAATATCCCTTACTCTTTCATTTGTAACTCTTTCTTGCCACTTTACCCCAAGAATCCTTCTCAGTATTTTATTCTCAAATCCTAATACTTTCTGATCTGCTGCAATTGTACTGTACCATGACTCTTGGGGAAGGGAGGATAGAATACTTCCCCAGTATTCCCTGCTTGTCGTCAGAGGCGACTTAATGGGACACTTTTCCCTACATTCTTTGTACTCTCTTTCCCTTGTACTTTGTCTGTCCTAACCCTCTGCATTTTATTTTATTTTAGTTAAATTCCTCTCTCCACTGTCTGGTTCCTGCGAGCCGCTGGCATTGGCTCCAAGGTAAAATCTTTTTCTGACTAAGAAAGCTTGATGAACTCTGGTTTCACACACACACACACACACACACACACACACACACACACACACACACACACACACACATATATATATATATATATATATATATATATATATATATATATATATATATATATATATATATATATATTATATATATATAATATATATTATATATATAATATATAATAATATATATATATATATATATATATATATATATATATATATATATATATATATATATATATATATATATATATATATATATATTTGGGTGGTCCAACTTAGTAGATCAAAAATTATCCAAATGGTCATGGACATTCTCCACAAGCATACTGTTTGTCCACATGGACTGGCAATGCTATGGGCACAATTTAATAATATTTAGCCCAAATATGCATATGGTGATAATCATGAGCTAACAGAGCCCTGAGTATACATGTTAGTTGCATTTTACTCCCCTATAGAGCATTTTAGGTATGTAGCAATGTATTGTGTTTTTATCTTAATGACTTCGTCACGAATACGATCATCATCTGAAAAATAGTTTTTTGATCGAAAGTAAATCATTAAATTTGACCGTATTTAGTGATTTTGCAGACTCTGATGTGATTTCCGACCGGAAGCAATACTCAAACTTGATCTTTTTTTTAGGTCATATGGCTAAAATTAGAACAAATCCTGGTGTGTGACTTTTAGGGAAGCCAACTGGAAACCTGCCAAAACACAGATTACTTACATGGTTGGACGCACTCCTTCTAGTGCAGTACCACCATGTTGATCAACCACAAACAATACCAGTGAGTTTAAATCTGACTTGTCAGGCGGTTATGGAGTTCTGGGACCGGGTTCGAATCCCGACTTTGCTGATCGATGCTTATGTCCAGAAACTTTCAAAGTTTTTCGATCGCTACCTCGCACTAAAGAAGCATAGGACCAGAAAAAATGATCGCGAAAAAATGAACGAAGGTATCTTCAACGCAGGCTCTGCGGAACTATACGACATTTCAGCTAATGATGCCATGAGCTTATGCATACAACGGGAAATGTCCATTCTTGTAGCATGGCTGGCACTGATAAGGAAACCACTGCAAGAGAAGAACGAAGAAGATCAAGATTGGAGAAAAACATGATGGCAAAATCCAGGTATCGGTAACAAAACAGCGCCAGCTGGAAGGAGCAAACACCTCAACAATTTTTGCTGAGTCCTCATCATTCTTTACAGAAGACGAAGATGAATTCTCTAACTGATGCACCTCATTCGAAACGTTTTATAAAGGATGACACCATAAACGTTTTCAAATCGTCAGAAGTTATCGGAGCATTGGATCGAACAAATGTTTCAGAGAGGAATGCAGCTTTCATAACAGGTGCTGTGGTACAGGCATGATCTGTCCGGGGTAACGTGTTCTCGGAGCTCTATTCGTCAGTACAGAGAAAGTGGGCGGAAACAAGTAACTCAGGAAAATACGGAATCATTCTCGGTAGAAGAACCTGTTCTCGTTCATTGGGATGGAAAACTTCTTCCAGCTATTGAAGCACATAAGAAAATGTAGAGCGTGTTGCAATCCGACTTACATTCAATGGCCAGGAGAAGTTGCTTGGCGTCCCAATGATCGAAAGAGGAACAGGTGAAGCTCAGGCTCAAGCATGCATGTCTTCGTGTTATGATGCAATGGCATTTAGACACACATGTAAGAGGTCTGGTTTTCGACACGACTGCATCAAACACTGGATTGCATCGTGGAGCTTGTGTTAGAATTGAAGAGGCGCTGGGTCACGAGCTTGTTTGGATTGCCTGTCAGCATCATATTCTTGAAGTTGTCCTTGCTACCACATTCGCCGCAACTTTTGGTCAAGCAGGAAGTCCTGAAACAAGCCTCTTCAAGGGATTCCAGAAGGAATGGCCATCCACGCCACATGAAGAGCCGATCTCAGCACCTGACAGCTTATTTGAAGTTCATGACGCAGCGTAGCGTCTTATCACTCTGATCGAGCGTTATAATACCACCTCGACCCCAAACGAGGACCTGAAACAGTATCTCCTGCAACTCGTGGCTAACCACCGAGAGCAGTTGTCCATACCATCCAAGGAAACACTAATGAGTGGATGATAACCCAGTTGATGAAAGAACTTTATGATCACATTTAGATATGTATTTTGTTTTGGAAGTTTTAATAAATGTTATGTGCGTTATGGAAATCAGTCGCTCTTTTCTGAACCAAAGCAGCTGAATGCGGAATAGTTCCAAGTTGGGCGACCTCTAATTTCTCATAGAATAGCACAAAATTTTTCAGAAAGGACATACAGACTGTAAGACATGAAAGCAACCATGTGGAGAAATTTTTGGAGGAATTTTATTTTTTTGATCATCCTAATATATATATATATATATATATATATATATATATATATTGCCAGACGCCTCAATCCCGTTTGGGGTGGCCACAAACAAATCGCCTCCAAGTCGCCCTGTCCCGCCATTTCACTGCCCTGCTCCCATCTCACACACCCCTCCTTCATATACCTCTCCACCCCATCCCTCCATCTCATCTTCGGCCTCCCCCTCGCTCCTCCCACCGCCACCTCACTCACATACACTCTCTTCGTCAGTCTTTCACCCTCCATCCTCTCCACATGGCCAAACCACCTCAGTGTGTTCCTCATAACGCTTCCTATCACATCCACATCCACACCACAACGCTCCTTTATATCTTCATTCGTCAGCC